>NC_040037.1:11329490-11430253 GCF_003713205.1 Coffea eugenioides
TACAACTTTCATGTTTTAACCCAAGGCCAATTCGTCCTCTAACTATGAGCTACAGTGCCAGGCAGAATGTAAATCAAAGAAACCCTAACTTTCCAATTTTCTTTCCAAAACAGAAATTGCTTGCAATTAACCACTTTTTCCACCTTCTAGCTTCCTTAACTATCATTTCCAATCATCATACATGACCACATAATCATATTCATATGAAAACAGAAAAATCACCAATAATTATAAAACTTCACCAATTCAACCAAAAATCAAGATATAATCCATAAAATTGCATCTTATACCACCACCAATCATGAATTAAACATCATTAGATGGAGGAGAGGGGTTCCTTCACTACTCACCTTAGCAACACAAGAGAGAGAGCAACTAGTCACCTTAGCTTTCCAAACAACTTCACCAATCACCTCACCAACACTAATTTAAGAGGTTTTATGGAACAAAAGCAAGTTTAAGTGGTTGATTTGGTAGATTTAAGCAAGATTGAAGCCAAAACTTGAAGAGTTTTCTTTCTTTTGTTGCTTGAAGAGGTCGGCCAAGATGAAGGAGAAAATGGTGAATTTTTGGTAGTTTTTTTTTTTTGATTTATTTGTCCAATTGGTAAGAAAGATAGTAAGTCAAACTTAAGAATTAAATCTTATGGTGACACTTGTCACCCTATTTAATGCATACATATCCTTTTGTTCCCTCTCACACCAATCCATATAACAACCTCTAATTATCTCTTAGCACCCGATAAATTTAACCCAGTATCCAAAACTTAACCTAGTGGGCCGAATTTTTCCGAACTTTCCGCACTAACGGGTCCCATGTCCGATTTACACTCTTAATTTCACATGAACTAACTTATACTAGAAAAATGATTTAAAAACTATATTTGCTCATAAAAATTATCTGGGGAAATTTCTAATAAAGAAAAGGTATAAAAGTGTGCAATTAAATAAAATAAAGCCTAGAAATTCGGAAAATTTTCGGGTCCTCACAAATTTGAGACTGAGTTGTAGCAATGGACTCATGGATAGGAGTTTAACACCAACCAAACATAGACATTTCATTTACCAATGCAAACATCAGGTTTCAAGTTCAGAGTTTATAACTGGAATCCAACTTACTACGTAAAACTTTCGCTACATGTAATCCAACAAATATAACTCTTCTAGATAAAACATCATGAAGGGCTAACTTCGACTGATAATCAATGTAACACTTCGGACGCATGAAAAACTCCATCACCGGATGTCCTAAAGAATTAAGATATTCCTTCTATCTCACTGTTTGCTTTTGGATGCAAGCATTAGTGTGACGACCCTACTTCTCCTTAGGACGAATCCTAGGGTATCGACAGGCCGCCTACCTAATTCTCGTTTGGACTCAATACGAATCAAGTTTAAACTTAACGGTGATCAACCAAATAATAAAAGTCAATATAAAGAGAAGTCACTTCCTTATATATTCATTCAAGTCTTACATCACAAAGTTTCCAAAAGTACATCAAATTTCTCCAAAATACAACCATCCAAAAATTGACTAAACCATATATATCCAAATTTTAATCAAAAGGTAATCAAGTCAGCTCCTCCAAAAATCTTTCCATCCGAGCTCCTGTTAAGGAAAACAAACTACAGGGGTAAGCTAACGCTAAGTGAGGCCAAGAAAAGCATGCAAACAAATAAGTTCAAGTAGCACTAAAGTTTATACAAAATGAATAGTCATCAAATTCAAGTTATTCACAAGGGAAGGTAAAACACAATCAATAAGGATACGGAAGTTCTCAGGAGCTAACTCCACACAGCTTGGCCAAGGCCTTGATCCAAATGTCTCACGTTGACTCTCCATCAACCGAGCAAGTATCAAATCCGTAGACTCCACTTTCACCCAATTCCATCCATTGTTGCACCTCCTACCAGGCCCGCACGTCAATTAGAAAAGGTAACACTACTCGAGTATGCCAAACAAGATCTCAAAAGATAAAGTTTTACAATTTTCTTATGATTTATCAAGCTTCTCGACCAAGCCCATGCTGGCTCGAGTTGCAAGGTTATCCAATGAGTTTTGGGCGTCTCCACAAGTACAAGTATAAATTTGTCTATGAGATTCACTCCAATCGACATGCAAGTTCAAGTTCAATACAAGTCAAGTTCAAGTAAGTCAAGTAACAAGTCAAGTAAAGGAGAGCTAGTGTGATGAAGTACACACTCGCCTCATCAAGTCATGTTAACATATACAAGCAAGATCAATCAAGTAGATACAATAATTCATGCACTTGACACTCAGCAATTCAAAAGTAAGTGAGCAAATAAAGCCCTTCAGTTGTCCACACCGGGATCCCTTTCGAAACCATCTTGAGCACCTGAAGAAATAGTGGCCAACCATCACTCACATATACTCTTGACCACTTAGCATTCAAGGAAGGAAATGCACTTGCTTAAGATTTAAGATAACGCCTTAAAAGAGTTTTTCTCATCGAAAATCGGGATTCAAAAATGAGGATTTAAAGTCATAGGGAAAACTTGTATCACCCATGAAATCAAGTTCAAAACGGACTATCAATCTCAAAAGGAAGTGGGAAGTTCATAAAAGTTCATTTCCTAACAAATCAGAAATTTTCAGCTTTACGTGACAAAACTTGAAAAATCAGATCTTGAGTTTGGTAAGTTTAAAAATTGAAAACTTTACACGTTGGAAACCAAATTCAAAGTACTAAAACTTTCCAGCAGACACTTTTCCCATATTCCAACTAGAAATCTTTCAAATCTCAGTTCAAAGTTGCTGTTTCATGAAGACAAGGTAGAACCAGTTCTTGTTTTTCAGCAATGTTTGGAAATTCAGCAAAATTCACAGGTATTGAAGTAAACTCTGAAATTTATAACACAGTAAGATTTTCAAGTAAAGTTTCAAACACAATAATCAGAACTAAATTTGGATTTTTGAACAACAAGATACAACAATTTGAAAATGGTTGGATTTCACAACCTGTTCAACAATTTTCCAGTTCCAGCTTTGATGCAGTTTTGAAATCAGACCATATCTAACTTTACACAAGTCCAAATTGAGAATGGTTTATGGTGTTAGAAACTAGATTCAAAATGCAATAATTCATCAGAAGACATCATTTTCAAACTTGATGAGGAACCACCAAGACCTCAAGTCGTCACTTCACAAGGCTCGAGTAAGAATGATCTACACGCACCATCAATAAACCCTGGACCAATGACTCGAGCAAGAGCAAGAAAGATGCGTGAGAACCTCCAAACATTTCTCCAAATTGTTCATACACACATTGGAAGGATTCAAGAGGCTAAACACACGATGGTGAGCCTACTCCAAGTCCATGAAGAGGCCTCAGATTACTAGAGAAAGGATGAACTGCATAATGGGCTTCACTATCGAAATAAGCGACTAATATAGGCTTGAGAATAAAGGTTGGACAGCCCATGTGGGCCCTAGCCGACCAGCCCGTGTTGGGCTTCGTTTGTTAGCTTCCTTAGCAAGTTATGATGTGCGACGGATCTAGACGAACACCAAGTTGGGTTGATTGCGGAACCTTGACCCTTCTAAAATCACAAGCCACGAACTAAGGAAACTCCTTAACCCAAGACTAGCAAATTTAATGAACCAAAAGTATAGATAGAAGAATGCCACAATCAAGGAGACTACTTGATTGATAAGTTCAATGAACAGTTTGAGATTAATTCTCAAGTATTCAAAGGGAATTCTCTTGAGGCAAGAGAGAGTGAATAAACTCACATATATTTTATGAAATCTGAATTATTCTTTAATGAATGAAAACCTAGGCTATATATAGCCTTACAGGACTCAAACCATAGAATGTCCAATGGACGACCTTGCCCTTCATTAAGGGTGAAAATATCTAACAACTAATTGACTAAAATTAAGACTCTGAATTCGGCCAAAGTGAAGTGAAAATTGACCGAAATTATTAATGCTAACAAACAACTAATAATGGTAACTAAAACCCTAATTAGCAAGCTAGTGCTCCGTGAACTAGTCTTCACGGGGTTCTTCCATTTGAAGGAAAGTGTATAGAGTAGTTTCTCCATTATGTAATCCTTCAATGGTCCTCAAGTCATCACCAACTCGTTCTTGAATCGTGCAAACAAGAGCTTGAAGTGATTCTTGAATTCTCCTAGCACGCGCTCTTGTAATTGGACCACTGGGTATTTGCATGACCTGAGCACTAGAAGTTTGAGCAGCCTTGAGCCCCTCCTCATTAGTCCCCTCCTCTTGAAGGCGATTTGTCCTCAAATCAAACTCATCGTCTGCATGAAAAGGACTCAAGTCAGATACATTAAAAGTAGCATGTACCCCATACTCACCTGGAAGTTCAAGTTTGTAGGCATTGTCATTTATACGCTCCAGGACTTGGAATGGACCATCTCCCCGTGGAAGTAGCTTACTACGCCGTTTGACTGGGAACCTCTCTTTGCGCATGTGTATCCATACCCAATCGCCAGGCTCAAAGACCATCTTGCGGCGCCCCTTGTTGGCACTTTGGATGTATTGAAGTGTACGCTTCTCGATGTTGGCTCGCACCTTAGTGTGTAACTCACGTACATATGCAGCTTTGGTCTTACCATCCAAGTTAACTCTCTCATGAACAGGTAAAGGAGTTAAATCCAAAGGTGTGAGAGGGTTAAAACCATACACAATTTCAAATGGCGAATAACGTGTAGCAGAATGAACAGTGCGATTGTATGCAAATTCCACATGTGGTAAGCAATCTTCCCAAGATTTAATGTTCTTTTTAATAATTGCGCGCAATAGGGTAGATAAAGTCCTATTAACCACTTCGGTTTGACCATCTGTTTGTGGGTGGCTAGAAGTAGAAAATAGCAATTTAGTACCTAGTTTACACCACAAAGTTTTCCAAAAATAGCTAAGGAATTTGGCGTCCCTATCAGAAACAATAGTGCGTGGCATGCCATGTAATCTAACTATCTCACGAAAGAATAAATCTGCAACATGCTTAGCATCATCTGTTTTAAGACAAGGAATAAAATGGGCCATTTTGGAGAAGCGGTCAACTACCACATAGATTGAATCATGTCCTTTTCTAGTCCTAGGTAGTCCAAGCACAAAATCCATTGACAGATCAACCCATGGTTCCTGTGGAATTGGCAAAGGTGTATAGAGACCATAAGGGTGTACCTTTGATTTTGCTTGGTGACAAGTCACACACCTTTCAATGTGTCGTTCCACGTCACTCCTCATGCGTGGCCAAAAGAAATGTTCTTGGAGAATCATTAAGGTCTTGGCAATGCCGAAGTGTCCCATTAGCCCTCCTCCATGAGATTCTCTTACTAGAAGTGTACGCATGGAGCTCTTGGGAATGCAAAGCCTGTCCTTGTAGTATAAGAACCCTTGAGAGATGAAATAATGCTCACGAGAGTGTCGTGGCAAGGAGGAAAAAATCTCACCAAAATCTGAGTCAGTTGCATAAAGTTCTTTAAGAAATTCAAAACCAAGCAACTTAGCATCTAATGTAGTGATAAGTGTATGCCTTCGCGAGAGTGCATCAGCCACTACATTCATCTTACCTGTCTTGTATTTGATCACAAAGGTAAAACTGTCAATGAAGGTAATCCATCGTGCATGTCGCTTACTCAACTTGTCTTGGGAATTGATATGCTTGAGCGACTCATGATCTGTGTGCAAGACAAACTCACGAGGGCGAAGGTAATGTTGCCATGTTTGTAGAGCTCGCACTAAGGCCATCAGTTCCTTATCATATGTTGAGTAGTTTAGAGCAGCTCCATTCAACTTCTCGCTAAAGTAGGCAACTGGGCGGCCCTCTTGAAGTAAGACAGCTCCAATACCTATACCAGAAGCATCACACTCTACTTCAAAAGCTTTGTCAAAATTAGGTAAACTAAGAACAGGTGCATGTGTGAGCTTGTGTTTAAGTAATTGGAAAGACTTAGCTTGTTCCTCTCCCCAATGAAATTGTACATCTTTCTTGATAATTGACGTAAGTGGTGCAGCAATTGTGCTAAAGTCCTTGACAAAACGCCTATAGAAGCTTGCCAAGCCATGAAAACTTCTCACCTCACTTACATTGGTAGGGGTTGGCCATTCACTAATAGCCTTCACCTTTTCTTGATCAACATGAATTCCCTGCTCACTAACAACATATCCTAGGAAAACCAATTGATTTGTGCAAAAGGTACACTTCTTAAGGTTAGCGTAGAGGCTTGCCTTGCGAAGTGCTTCGAGGACCATTTGTAAATGCACAACATGCTCATCTAGAGTCTTACTATAGATCAAAATGTCATCAAAGTAAACGACCACAAATTTACCAATGAAAGAGCGTAAAACATGATTCATGAGTCTCATAAAAGTACTTGGTGCATTGGTTAGCCCAAAAGGCATGACCAACCACTCAAAAAGTCCATGTTTTGTCTTAAATGCAGTTTTCCATTCATCTCCTTCTTTCATGCGAATTTGATGGTAACCACTTTTCAAATCAATCTTAGTAAAAATGATAGCACCATGTAATTCATCAAGCATGTCATCCAAACGAGGTATGGGATGGCGGTACTTTACCGTGATGGCATTAATTGCCCTACAATCAGTGCACATTCTCCATCCTCCATCTTTCTTTGGAACAAGGAGAACTGGTACAGCACAAGGGCTTAGACTCTCTTGAATCCAACCCTTACTAAGCAACTCCTCCACTTGTCGTTGTTGCTCCTTGGTTTCCTCAGGATTGGTCCTATATGGTGCCTTGTTTGGAAGGGAAGATCCAGGAATGAAATCAATTTGATGTTCAATTCCCCTTAATGGAGGCAAACCAGTAGGTATATCCTCAGGAAAGACGTCTTGATACTCCTGTAAGAGGTTAGTAATAATACTAGGCAAAGAAGCATCAAGAGCATTAGTGAGTAAGGATTCCTTGCCAAATAAAATAAATAAAATCTGATTAGAATGCAAGGCCTGTCTCACATTTTTCACCTTGGCAAGCATGCTGGGTTTTCTCTCCTGTGTGGGCTCTAAGGCCGACTGAGAGTGATCCAACTTGCTTGAAGAAGGGTCGGCCGTCACTAATTTCTTAGCTTTGGCGTTGTCCTTCTTGGTGGTAGCATGCAAGTCATACTCTTTTTGTAGACTAACTTGATCCTCATGCACTTGTTGAGGTGTAAGAAGTGCAAGTGTAATTTTTTTACAATTATGTATGAAAGAGTATTTGTTCAAGAAACCATCAAAAGTGACTCTTTTGTCAAATTGCCAAGGACGCCCTAAGAGTATATGTGCAGCTTGCATTGGTACTACATCACACATAACATCATCTTCATACCTACCAATTCGAAAAGTAACCAAAACTTGTTTATGAACACGTACCTCACCACTGTTGTTTAACCACTGAAGCTTGTAGGGACGGGGGTGCTCACTAGTTGGCAAATTTAGTTTCTCCACCATCAATGCACTAGCAACATTAGTGCAACTTCCGGGGTCAATCACCAAGCTGCATACCTTGTTGGTCACATGGCACCTAGTGTAAAAGATGTTGTCACGTTGAAGCTCATCTTTACTAGCTTGAGTAGCTAGGGCCCTTCTTGCTACCAATCCAACTTTGTCTTGAGTTGGAACTTCCTCTATCTCATCTTCCTCTTCAACCAAGGGAGGCATGTCTTTGCAATCCTCCTCTTCATCATCAGTGACAATGTCTCCATTTGGTAGGACAAGCATGGTCCTTGGGTTTGGACAATGGCTTGCAATATGCCCAACTCCCTGACACCTCCAGCATTTGGTGTCACGATTCCTAGGTTTTGAAGTTTCAATTGTTGGCTTTGAAACAACCTTGGAGTCGGTTTTGGTAAAAGGTGGCCATGAGCTTGACCCGTGATCTTGCTTCGGCTTTGGAGGGTTCCAAGCGTTCGGACCTCTCTCCTCCCTTCTGGGCTGGAATGGTCGAGTAAATGGTTACGGATTAGGATTATAATTTCTGGTGGTACCCCTCCGCTTGAGCCTTTGCTCAATCTTGATAGCCTTTTCCACCATATCTTCTATCTCCACATAGTATTGAAGCTCAAGTTGATCGGCTATTTCAACCCTCAGACCATTGAGAAATCTTGCCATTGTAGCCTCTCGATCTTCTTGAATATCAGCTCTCAACATGGAGATTTCCATGTCCTTGTAGTAGTCCTCAACTGAGCGTTGACCTTGTGTCAAGGTTTGAAGTCTTTGGTACAAGTCTCTATGGTAGTGACTTGGTACAAATCGCTTCTTCATCAGTCTCTTGAGCTCAGTCCAAGTGGTTATAGGTGGTTCTCCATACCTTCTCCTGCTTGTAGCTACTTGTTCCCACCAAACTATGGCATAGTCGGTGAATTCTACTACGGCAAGTCTCAATTTTTGTGCATCGGTGTAGTTATTACAATCGAATACTAGCTCTACTCGACTCTCCCATTCAAGGTATGTATCCGGATCAGATTTGCCTTGGAAAGGAGGAATCTTCATCTTAATCCCCTTGATTGCATCACCGATTGCTCTTGTGTTTCGCTTCAGCCTTCCTTGCTCGTATGCCTCATGTTCCGAATCGGCATTGGAGTCACTAGATTCCTCCAGGGTGGATTTTCCCCTAGATTTCCTAGAAGAAACCCTAGATGAACTTAGTTGATCAATCTGCTCATGGATTGTTTCCAGCCTTTGGTCAAATCTCCTCTGCATTTCCTTCCACATATCATCCATTTTACGTGATAACTGAGCAATGGTAAGTTCATTTTCCTGAGACATGGTGAAACCTGCAAAACTTGACAAATTGTTAGTAGAAAATGCCTCACTTGCTCCCTTAAGTGTTTCACTCCTCTCGTGTTTTCACTCAAGTGCTTATATCACTCTAATGCTCTCACCACAATTCACTTCTCAAGCCACTTGATTGTTTCCTTTGAAGAAATCAGAAATTTTCTCAAAGAAGTTCAATCAAACCTTAATCAAATAGTATCCAATTGTACCAAAGGAACAAGAAGCAAGAGCAGAAACGGAAAGCTCAAGTAATGAATTCGATAAGGAATGGAACGAGGAAAAATTGATGTACAAAGAAATGTCCAAGTACAATGATGGAGTTTCCCAAGTGTTTACTTAATTTCCTAATTGATTTTGGGAACCAAGTTAGGTGTTGTATTTATTTGGAAAATTCCTTAAAGTCGGCTTTCCCAAAATTTCCAGATTCCTTTTTCCTTAACCTTCCAAAAGTATGCCTTCCTAAACTACTCTGCAAGTCGGTTAGGAAGCCAAGTGAAAACAGTTTTGGTAGTTTCCCAACCGCTGAAATTTTCCAGATTTTGTTACCTTACCAAATCAGAATTGTTTCCCACGAAAATTCTAGAATTCCTTCTCCTTAAACCCTTCCTAAAGTCGGCTAGAAACCCAAGTGCCAATCAGATTTTGGTAACTTCCTATTCTAACCGAGACTACTCTCTCCAATTTCCAGAAATTGGTTTCTTAAAAACCCTTCCCTCTCGGCCGCACACCTTCCCCCAACAGTCGGCTCTCTCTCTTCTCCCAAGCAACAAGGCAATTCGGCTCCCTTTCTCTTTTTGCAAGGCAAGGCAGCCGTGGTTCTTGTTTCAAGATAATGGCCTCCCAAGATGATGCAAGTGATGTTACCCAAGACTCCCCCAAGCGACTTGCTCAAACAACTTTCAAGAACTCTATTCCTAAAATAAGGAAACCATGTATGGATGCAAGATCTTACAAGAGACTTTTTATTCGAAGAGAAGTTCAAGTGTTCAAGTCCCAAGGTAATCAAGAACTCCAAGAACCTCGCAAGGTGGTGCACGTAGTCAAAGTTCAAGATGATCAAGAATTCCAAGAAGAGGTAGGTCAAAATTTTTAGAGGGCCTTCTATGTTTTAATTTCCTGTTTTGGGTAGTAACAAGATGTAACACCCGACTTAGCAATGAAGGCTCGATCCTCCCCTCAATTTCTTGTCAACCGAATGTTTTCTTCTTTTCTTTCGTTCCTTTTTTTTTTGACTCTAAGAACTCACAGCTACTCGGCTGTGTTAGAGTGAAATTTCCAGAATTACTGTCAATTCCCCAATTTGCAATAACTCACAACCCAAGTTTTCCAAGGCTACAAAAACCTTTCCAAGAACTTCAAGACTTCAAGTTGATGAACACGTTGATAAGCAAGGACTTCAAAACCCTTAAAATTTTGTAGGTTTTCGTCAAGAGCCACAACACCAACAAGTTAGACCCCAAATCAGTTCAGAAAATTAAATGCAACATCTTGGATAAACAAAGGAACACTTGGACAATTTTTTTGGCCAAACTAGGAAACCCTAGCCGTGCAAACCCTAGCCGTCTTCTTTTTTTTTTGTACTAACCAGATTATCCAAAGACAACCACGGCTAAGCTTGGAGGTAGATTCCAAGGAAATTCACGCAACAAAATAACGCACGAAGTGTACAAGAATCAAAAGAGAAGAATTCAATAAACGATGCAACAAGGAAACAAATAAGATGCGGCTGTTTTCTTTTTTTTTTTTTTTTTTTCACACGGATTGACACAAGGAAAGACACGACCAGATTTGAAGAGAATACTATAAAACTTACGAAGAAAAGAAAAGGAGAAAAACAAAGAACCTCAACGGGATATACTTGATGTCGTCGACTAGCTCTTGATACCAACTGATGTGCGACGGATCTAGACGAACACCAAGTTGGGTTGATTGCGGAACCTTGACCCTTCTAAAATCACAAGTCACGAACTAAGGAAACTCCTTAACCCAAGACTAGCAAATTTAGTGAACCAAAAGTATAGATAGAAGAACGCCACAATCAAGGAGACTACTTGATTGATAAGTTCAATGAACAGCTTGAGATTAATTCTCAAGTATTCAAAGGGAATTCTCTTGAGGCAAGAGAGAGTGAATAAACTCACATATATTTTATGAAATCTGAATTATTCTTTAATGAATGAAAACCTAGGCTATATATAGCCTTACAGGACTCAAACCCTAGAATGTCCAATGGACGACCTTGCCCTTCATTAAGGGTGAAAATATCTAACAACTAATTGACTAAAATTAAGACTCTGAATTCGGCCAAAGTGAAGTGAAAATTGACCGAAATTATTAATGCTAACAAACAACTAATAATGGTAACTAAAACCCTAATTAGCAAGCTAGTGCTCCGTGAACTAGTCTTCACTGGGTTCTTCCATTTGAAGGAAAGTGTATAGAGTAGTTTCTCCATTATGTAATCCTTCAATGGTCCTCAAGTCATCACCAACTCGTTCTTGAATCGTGCAAACAAGAGCTTGAAGTGATTCTTGAATTCTCCTAGCACGCGCTCTTGTAATTGGACCACTGGGTATTTGCATGACCTGAGCACTAGAAGTTTGAGCAGCCTTGAGCCCTTTCTCATTAAGTTAGGTTTAGGGTTATTTAGAGTTAATATGGTTTTCCAATGCTAGTTACGATTAGGAGTACCAAAAGCCTATAAATACAAGGCTTGGCCAAGCTTGTTATTCAATCAATATTCAATAAACAATTTTTAGTTTTAAGAGTGTTTCTCTTAGCTTCGGTTAACCTTTGAATATCTTAGATTTGTTCTAAGGGTTCATATTGGTCTATCAAACAAGAACCACACTTGTTTGTGGCGCCTTACTACCAAAAACCATAAGTTCCTTTAATCTTTTCTTGAGGGTTAAGAATTAATCTTAGTTCTCATCCAAGGGATTCTAAGGGGGTTTAGGGATCCGTACAACCAAACCTTGAAGTCACGTGTCTAGATCCTGTTGTTGGAATACGAGTTCGCCAAGCACGGTTGGGTTCGTCTCATCTGGTATCAGAGCTAGTTGACAACTTCCAGGTTATATCCTACATTTTCTTGTGTTTGAGTCATTTTTCATCGTTCTAAGACAGCCTTCTGTCAAACGGAAAACAAAAAAAAAAAATTTGTTGTGTCGCTAGTCCTAATTTTCTATTTACTTCCTTTGCTGTCCGTTTGTATCTAGTAGTTGGCCGAATTAAATTTGTTGTTTCTGTCCAGCTTTATTCCTTGATTGTCGTGTCTTAGGGTCTTCAATTGCTGCATCAAAAAAAAAACTTTTGTGGTATCGTTTGTTTTCTCTTCTAGTAATCTTGCTGCCGAGTTGTGTCTTATTGCTGAAAAATTAACATTGTTGCTACTGTCCAGTCTTTTTGTTGACGTGGCCATTGAGTCTTCAATTGTCAAGTCAAAAAAAAAACAAGACAGAAATTCTGGACGCTAATCTTGACAAAGCAATTCGGATTTCTCAAAACAGAAATTCTGGCCGCTAGTCTTGATAAAGCAACTCAGATTTCTTGAACAAGAGGTTGGGATATTTTGGTATCTTGCACTACTATACGGCTGACTTACCTTGATTCTTGAGAGTCTTGATTCAATTCTTGAAATTGCTAACAAGTTCTTGGACAAAAATCTGGAAAACCGTGAGAAGTTCTTGAAATTCTTGAAATCTATTCTTGAATCTTGAAAAGCGGCGGCTGTCTTATTCAAAGCCATAGCTGAAATCTGTCTTGGGTTGGCCGAATTGGGAGGAAGAAAAGAGGCAATCTGGTTGCAACAATCCTACAAAAAAAATAAAAAAGAAAAACGTTACAAAAAAAAAAAGAAACAAGAGACCAGATTCGGACTTTCTACTACTATAAGAAACCTATTGGAACTTGGAAACGTATTGGAACTTGGAATACCAATTCTAATTGGTACCTTGTGCACTACCTTCAGCCGCACCAACCTCCCTAACAAAGGTCCAAGAAATCGTGTCTCCCATCTTCAAAAAAAAAAAAAAAAAAAAAAGCCAAGTGCAAGATCGGGTACGTCCTTCTAGGATCCACAAATTTCTGCCATTTTATCTCTTACTCTGATAGAGTCGGTTGAGTCAAGTCTAGTCGTGTTTCCAAATCTATTTTATTGAGTCATTGCTTGTCTCGTTATTAAAAGTTCCAAATCTGACCACAACAAATTGCCTTCGTTGAGTCGAGATCCACAATCTGTTTTGCGTCCTTCATTGGTAGGCCATTGAATGACTTATTGAACTGATCTAACCTCTTCAAAGGTACAAATCAAGCTTTGAGAATATATTTTTGTGAGCCAAAAAAAAAAAAGAGTGTGTGTGATACATGAGAGCGAGAGTAAACACTAAGGGAGCGAGTGAGGAAATTATTTTTTTTTTCAAGCTAACCTTTTCTTGCAGGAGTACCAAGCATGTCTAATGTAGGAGGGGATAGCCCATCAGTTTTTGGCTTTAAAATCTTTGCTGAATCCCTAAAGGGTGACATCCGACGAATCATGGACCAAAAATTAGAACTTGTCCATGAACGGCTTGACAAGGTAGAAGCTACCCAAAGCGGCACACGAGGGAGTATGAACCGACGGAGAACAGTCCAACCTGAGTCGGAAGGGTCCAATTATTCCGACGAAGAACTTGGACCACACACGAGGAGGGCTAACAAGAGCTACAAACCAAGGGAAGAAGCAATTAAAGGCATCAAAATGCAAGTGCCACCCTTTGAAGGGAAATCCGACCCAAATGCCTACCTCGAGTGGGAAAAGTGTGAGAACCCGTAAATTCCCTAATATTTTTCCTAGGGTTTTCCCCTTTAATTGCATGTTTTCTGCATTTTCTGGCCTAGGAATATTTTCTTGGTGGATTTTATGAGTAATTATAGTTTGTAGATAATTTTTCTAGCATTGGGTAGTTTTTGAGAAATTACGGATCGAATACGGATGTGGGACCCACTAGTGTGAAAAGTTCGGAAAAATTCGGCCAATAAGATTAAGTTTCGGATACTGTGAAATTTATCGGGTGTTAATGGATAAGTAAAGGAGTGTGAGGTGATTGATGTGAGAGAGAAAAGAAAGGATTGAATTGCATTTAATGAGATGCCATGTGTCATTTTTCTATTGGGTGGACTTTATGATTTACTATTCATGGTTTTGACCTTTTGACTTATGGATTAAATATCTTCAAAATTCACAAAAAACTTACCATTTTTCACCCCTTGATGGCCGAACCTCTCTAGCAAGAAGAAAGACAAAACTCTTCAACATCTTGGCAAATTACTAGCTCAAATCATCCAAACTACTTGCTTAAATTAGTTTTTACTCCATAAAATTCCTTCCTTGGGTGCTAGGAAGTAGTTTAGTGAATTTTGTTTGAAGACTTAAGGTGTCCAACATCTTCCTCTCTCTTAATTTCTTGGTAAGTGATGCTTGAACACCCTACTACACCTAATGATGTTTATGTTATGCTTAGAAGTAGCTTGGGTGATGGTATACGTGATTTATTTCTTGATTCGAAGTGATTTGGTTGAGTTTTTTATTTTTTGAGGAATTTTCTGGTTTCATATGATCTTGATGGTGTGGTTGTTTTTGATGGTTGGTAATAAGGGGCTTTGACTCTAGTGGGTGTGAATTGTTGATAAATGCAATCAATTTTGGGTTTGGAATGAAATGTGAAAAGTTAGGGTTCATGAACCCCTAATCTGTCCGAAATTTTAGGTCATATATAGAGGCCGAATTGGACTTTGCTCAAAACATGAAAGTTGTAGGTATTTATGAGTATGAAGTGCCTGAACAATTTCAGGGCATTTGGAGTAGTATAGAGTGAGTTATGCCATTTTTACTGTTGCTGTTTTTGGTGAACAGAATGTGCGAACTGCGATAGTAATTGTCTGTTTTGACTGGAATTGGTTTGGATTTGGTTGTTGGTGTCTTCTGATGAAATGTAGCTTGATATCTTAGCTTTCATATGCCTTTGGAATCAATGCATTTGGACCTGTATAGACTGAATTGGACTGATTACAGTTTTGTGTGATTTGGGAACCTGCAATTACGGTTCTGGCTTGGTTTTCTGCATTTTTGACCTAGTTGTGCTAGGATTTGGACTGAGAGGCCTTATTCATTGTTTTAGCCCTGTTTCATAGCTTCGAAACGGTGGGTCTTACGCCCTCATCCAATAAGCGTAGCGCATTTTGTGCCATTACCGCATTTGGAGGCCAAAAACTGTTTTTGTTGTTGGGACAAATGAGTTCCATGTCTTGATTTTCTGGTTTGCTTATATACCTATATATGCATATGAAACCCTATTGGGGTTGTGTTTGGCTTGGATTTATGACTCGTTATCGAGTCTTATGGTATTTGTTTACATATTCTAGGGCGTGACGTTAGTGCACGACGTACTAGGGACGACGGTGCATGAAACCTCACTTGCTTACTTGGTGAGTATACTACTCACTTGGATTTATAAAGTGGCTTTGCTATATGTGATTGTGATGCCTTGAAGGCTTGTTTGGCTATTGGAAATGATTAGGGTGAGGGTGTACTTGACCGCCCTCATTCCTTTTATGCTTGTGAACGACTGTGTACTGTTTCACTGTCTTACTGTACTGCTTTATGAATGACTGTACTGATATTGTTTGGGTGTCGGTTGGACGAGTATCCAACGACCCTACTGTACTACTGAGCTCAACCCCGTTGGGAGTCACTCGAATCGAGCCAGCGAGGGCTTGGTCGTAAAAATTGACTAGCCACGGGGACTGAAATGAGAATCTTGTGGTAATGAGACCCTTGGTTCCGGTGTACTCGAGTATCACCTAAAGTTACTGCTTGGAGTGCGGGCCCGGTTGGGGTATGTTGGGTGGAAGGAATGGAAGTGAAGAGAGGTCTACGGTTTGGTACTTTTAACATTGACGGAGGGTCAATGAGTTTGGATCAAGAATGTAAGCATGGAAATGGGCTCCTGAGAGCCGACCGTATCCTTTTACCGATTTGTTTTGCTTCTTATTTGAATATTTGCAATGAACGATTATGCTTAAGTGATCTTGGTTGATTGTGTGATAGTTGCTCACTGAGCTTTAGCTCACACCATTCCATTTGTTTTCCTTACAGGAAAATAATCACTTTTGGAAGCTCATACTTGTTGGTTGCCAAATTGAGCCATGTATATGTCTATTTTGATAGCTCTTTGCATGAAACCCTAATGTATGTTGGGTTCATCTTTTGGACTGGCAAACCGAACCTTGTATGCCTATGATGAATAGTTTTTGACATGCCGATGTGGTTGTAAATGTTGAATGGCTATGTATTAAGGTTTGGTGGGATCTCGGATTCCACTATTCCAGGCATGAGTCATCGTTTTCATTTTTCTTATGATTTTGTTATTTTGGTTCTTGTGGCTTGTTTACGCGCGTGGGTATGTTCCGGAACGTATTAGATCGACGTGAACTGATCCGTAGTCCTGGCGAGAGCTGGGCAGGCAGTCCGCTAACCCCTTTGGTTCGCCTTAGGGGAAAGTGGGGCTGTTACAATTGGTATCAGAGCTTAGGCTTCAGATCTCTGTAGCGTATCCTAGAGTGAAAGATTAGGATGCCTGACTGTGAGATTAATTTGAATATTATGTAACGAGGATCTATCGTATCCTAGGGGTTACAGAAATTGATTATGTGGGAGTTTCTTACTTGGGATTTATATGGAAGGAAAATATGGGATGAGAGAATTGTAGTGAAAGATTAGACGCCTTTGAATTATCCTTATACCTCGAAGCATGGCAAGAGTTGAGGTATTTATATTACTGGCTATGGGGGTTAAGAGACCGAAATTTGTTGGCCAACCTCCACGTATGATGATTTTGAACCAAGATAAAAGAATATCAAATGAATAAAATGCATTTTCTGCCTGTATACTTCCTAGATATTTGCAAGCGATGATTTGCCGATTTTAGTAAAAAACAAAAAAAACAAAAAAAAATGTGAATTTTACTTGAATAACTGATGAGTTGTTGAATTTTGTGTATGGTGGGTGGATACGGTTAAAATTTTCTAAACTAAGTTTTCTCCTTGATTGTAGACCGGCATATTCTCGCACTTGAATTTGTCTCTGCTTTACATGAAAAACAAATATATCTTGAGTTTTCGAAAGAATGGCGAGTTATTGGAATTATAATGAAACTCCTGAACTTGATAAGTTTCGGGTTACTTTATATACTTTACTTATGGTTTAAAATTCTTGACTTTCTAGAAGGGTAAACCTATCTTTAAGTGTACGGACTGAGGGACTTTGAGATATAAAGTAACCGCATGCAAGAGCATGGGGTTAGTGTGAAGTGACTTGGTTTTATTTGACACGTAAGTTAGCCAGCTGTACTTGTTTCTTGGGTTTGAACTTGGAACTTGAGACTTTACTATAGAACCTAAGATTGGTTATTCTTGAAGATGATGGTATTTTTGCTAGTCGCTTGTTTATTCCAGATTTTGAACTTTGAACTTCGAAAGGATAACCTTTGGTTTCAACTGGTGTTATGGATTGATTGGATATCGTAAGGGTAGGTGATTTGATTGAAATTAGCAATAATTGGACCCTTGGGTTTAACTATAGCCTAGGAAGGGTGGTGCACGTCCTGAGGCTTTGGTCTCCTGCTTACATGAGCTTTTATCTGTGACATATTGGCCTTATTTTGTGACTTTAGCTCGTGCTATAATTTTTGATACCTGTAAAGAATCATGTTCCGATTCAAACAAATTTTTATACCTTGTATATGTCTTGTCCGGTGTATATGTCTTGTATAATTGTTAGCTCGTGCTTAAATATGCCTTGTTCTGTGATTATAGACTTCTATTAAGTAGGGCAGCAGGAATGGAAAAGGTCCCTAGTACTGAAAATGAATCGAGAATAAACCCGAAGATCAGATCTACCAGTGTATTAAGGATTAACCTAGTCAGGAACTTGGTGAGATTTTTTTGTGCGCAACATATATGATGATTGGTTCTGTGACCATATTTCAATTTTAGGAAGTTTGCACTCTCCAGTAGTATTTTGTTGGTTTGGTGAACAATCTTGAACTGCCTGAGACCGATGAGATTGAGCTTACTTGCAACTTGAACCTGTTTAGGCTAAGGTGCCTTACGTATCCTTAGTGGACCTCATTTGACTGAATATATGAAATGTGGACTAGGATTTGTGACTGCTTAAGAATGTGAATTGCTGGACAGAGGTTAGGCCAGTCTGTTCCTACCTGTACTTATGATCCTTGAACTTGAACTTGTGTTCATGCTCCCTGAACTTGTAATATTTGACCCTGCTTTTGAACTTCTTCGTACTCGCGCACTATGAACCTGAAGAAATTGGCTCTGCTTTTGAACTTATTGATTGAACACTGCTTTGACCCTACTCTTGAACTTATTCGTATTCATGTGGTTGTAGACCGGCTACTACTTTTCTGTAGCGGTTGAACTGAACCTCTCTGGTGGGGCATTGCCTGTTGTGTTGTCCAGCACCGCCATTCTCTGGCGAGGCATGCCTGTTGTGTTGTCCAGTACCACCAGGGATGAAATACTTGAACGGAGGCTCTCTGGTGAAGTTTAGCCATTGTGCTAGGTTGTTGTGTTGTCCAGCACCACCAGGGCCAACTTACTGAACTGAAATTCTTTGGTGAAGCATAGCCGTTGTGCTAGCTTGTTGTGTTGTCCAGCACCACCAGGGATGAATTTTGATTTGAAGCTTCACTATACCCTGAATTTCTTCCAAATATCTGGGACATTACGTCCGATTTCAAGCCTTTTGCCTGTTTTATCCGGTTACGCGATTAACTCCCTACTGGACCACTGGACCATGACTATTTGATAAGTTGGATTGGCGTGATATTTAGTACTTGAATGTGATAAGTGATTTACAAGATCGTGAATTGTGATAAGTAAGATTATAATGTTTCTTAGTATTTGACTGACTTTGGGAAAAACAAATTGGACCTGGTGAATACGAGTTAGAAGAGATGGAATTCTACTGCTTGATTGGTTCCTGAGCGATATCTTGACCGGCGTTATATAGGAGTTAGAATGTCGAGGACGACATTCTTTTAAGGGGGAGAGAGTGTGAGAACCCGTAAATTCCCTAATATTTTTCCTAGGGTTTTCCCCTTTAATTGCATGTTTTCTGCATTTTCTGGCCTAGGAATATTTTCTTGGTGGATTTTATGAGTAATTATAGTTTTTAGATGATTTTTCTAGCATTGGGTAGTTTTTGAGAAATTACGGATCGAATATGGACGTGGGACCCACTAGTGTGAAAAGTTCGGAAAAATTCGGCCAATAAGATTAAGTTTCGGATACTGTGAAATTTATCGGGTGTTAATGGATAAGTAAAGGAGTGTGAGGTGATTGATGTGAGAGAGAAAAGAAAGGATTGAATTGCATTTAATGAGATGCCATGTGTCATTTTTCTATTGGGTGGACTTTATGATTTACTATTCATGGTTTTGACCTTTTGACTTATGGATTAAATATCTTCAAAATTCACAAAAAACTTACCATTTTTCACCCCTTGATGGCCGAACCTCTCTAGCAAGAAGAAAGACAAAACTCTTCAACATCTTGGCAAATTCCTAGCTCAAATCATCCAAACTACTTGCTTAAATTAGTTTTTACTCCATAAAATTCCTTCCTTGGGTGCTAGGAAGTAGTTTAGTGAAGTTTGTTTGAAGACTTAAGGTGTCCAACATCTTCCTCTCTCTTAATTTCTTGGTAAGTGATGCTTGAACACCCTACTACACCTAATGATGTTTATGTTATGCTTAGAAGTAGCTTGGGTGATGGTATATGTGATTTATTTCTTGGTTTGAAGTGATTTGGTTGAGTTTTTTATTTTTTGAGGAATTTTCTGGTTTCATATGATCTTGATGGTGTGGTTGTTTTTGATGGTTGGTAATAAGGGGCTTTGACTCTAGTGGGTGTGAATTGTTGATAAATGCAATCAATTTTGGGTTTGGAATGAAATGTGAAAAGTTAGGGTTCATGAACCCCTAATCTGTCCGAAATTTTAGGTCATAGATAGAAGCCGAATTGGACTTTGCTCAAAACATGAAAGTTGTAGGTATTTATGAGTATGAAGTGCCTGAAAAATTTCAGGGCATTTGGAGTAGTATAGAGTGAGTTATGCCGTTTTTACTGTTGCTTTTTTTGGTGAACAGAATGTGTGAACTGCGATAGTAATTGTCTGTTTTGACTGGAATTGGTTTGGATTTGGTTGTTGGTGTCTCCTGATGAAATGTAGCTTGATGTCTTAGCTTTCATATGCCTTTGGAATCAATGCATTTGGACCTGTATAGACTGAATTGGACTGATTACAGTTTTGTGTGATTTGGGAACCTGCAATTACGGTTCTGGCTTGGTTTTCTGCATTTTTGACCTAGTTGTGCTAGGATTTGGACTGAGAGGCCTTCTTCATTGTTTTAGCCCTGTTTCATAGCTTCGAAACGGTGGGTATTACGCCCTCATCCAATAAGCGTAGCGCATTTTGTGCCATTACCGTATTTGGAGGCCAAAAACTGTTTTTGTTGTTGGGACAAATGAGTTCCATGTCTTGATTTTCTGGTTTGCTTATATACCTATATATGCATATGAAACCCTATTGGGGTTGTGTTTGGCTTGGATTTATGACTCGTTATCGAGTCTTATGGTATTTGTTTACATATTCTAGGGCGTGACGTTAGTGCACGACGTACTAGGGACGACGGTGCATGAAACCTCACTTGCTTACTTGGTGAGTATACTACTCACTTGGATTTATAAAGTGGCTTTGCTATATGTGATTGTGATGCCTTGAAGGCTTGTTTGGCTATTGGAAATGATTAGGGTGAGGGTGTACTTGACCGCCCTCATTCCTTTTATGCTTGTGAACGACTGTGTACTGTTTCACTGTCTTACTGTACTGCTTTATGAATGACTGTACTGATATTGTTTGGGTGTCGGTTGGACGAGTATCCAACGACCCTACTGTACTACTGAGCTCAACCCCGTTGGGAGTCACTCGAATCGAGCCAGCGAGGGCTTGGTCGTGAAAATTGACTAGCCACGGGGACTGAAATGAGAATCTTGTGGTAATGAGACCCTTGGTTCCGGTGTACTCGAGTATCACCTAAAGTTACTGCTTGGAGTGCGGGCCCGGTTGGGGTATGTTGGGTGGAAGGAATGGAAGTGAAGAGAGGTCTACGGTTTGGTACTTTTAACATTGACGGAGGGTCAATGAGTTTGGATCAAGAATGTAAGCGTGGAAATGGGCTCCTGAGAGCCGACCGTATCCTTTTACCGATTTGTTTTGCTTCTTATTTGAATATTTGCAATGAACGATTATGCTTAAGTGATCTTGGTTGATTGTGTGATAGTTGCTCACTGAGCTTTAGCTCACACCATTCCATTTGTTTTCCTTACAGGAAAATAATCACTTTTGGAAGCTCATACTTGTTGGTTGCCAAATTGAGCCATGTATATGTCTATTTTGATAGCTCTTTGCATGAAACCCTAATGTATGTTGGGTTCATCTTTTGGACTGGCAAACCGAACCTTGTATGCCTATGATGAATAGTTTTTGACATGCCGATGTGGTTGTAAATGTTGAATGGCTATGTATTAAGGTTTGGTGGGATCTCGGATTCCACTATTCCAGGCATGAGTCATCGTTTTCATTTTTCTTATGATTTTGTTATTTTGGTTCTTGTGGCTTGTTTACGCGCGTGGGTATGTTCCGGAACGTATTAGATCGACGTGAACTGATCCGTAGTCCTGGCGAGAGCTGGGCAGGCAGTCCGCTAACCCCTTTGGTTCGCCTTAGGGGAAAGTGGGGCTGTTACACTACAGAGTCGATACACACAAATCCAATAGTACGCGCGAGAATCCAACGAAAACGAACCACTGGAGACCACCAAAAGTTAAAACAGAGCTTACCAACCCATACGGAAGTACGAGACGTCGATTAAACACTTATACATATATTTACATTGGTGTCTTGAACAAATAAACCAAAATACAAGCCAAAGTATTCACACTACACAAAGTACAATTAGGGTTTCAGTTACAGAGAAGCATAAGCAAATAACAAGAGACGTCGTACAACTAGCTCAACTCTTTTCTTCCAAAAATCTTGGTTTCAAAACATGGAACCTTGTAAGGAAAACAAAATAACGGGAAGGGGGTGAGCTTATGCCCAATGAGGTACCAGACATATGGGAGTAAAATCATGGCCTTTCACATTTAACCAATCAGATACATATACCAGATATAAAGGAAAGCAGATTAGACACAATGATTCAAAGGGAAGGATACAGGTGGCTCTCAGGAGCCAGATTTCCATCTGCAGTACTTGATCCGAACCCGTTGACTCTCCGTCAACGTAAATAGAACCAACATATCCGTAGACCCCACTTTACACCAATTTTCCGTCCACCAAACATACCCCTACCGGGCCCGAACGCCGAACAGAACAGAACTGGTAATACTCGAGTATACCAGAATTAAGGGTCTCAATACCCAAAGATTCCTGAAACAGACTACTGTGGGTCGTTATCTAATCGACCAGGCCCTTGCCGGCTCGACTCGAGTAACTTGCCACAGGTGTTGAGCTCAGAGGTCCCAGAAAGGTCGTTGGATACCAGCCTCCAAACGACGTCCGAACAGACTCAGAAACAGATAACAGATTACACATAGTAAAAAGGAAATAGGCATATGGACAGACAAGAGAACGAGTGTGATAAAGTACACCCTCGTCTCTAACAGAACAAACAGATAGTACAGTCATTTAAATCACAGATTGCAGGTGCAGAAACCAAGTTAAGCAACAAATGAGGGGAGTGGTACACTCACCGGTTCAAGTACAGATAGTTCAAAAGTTTTCACTTCAGGTTGGCTTTAATCGCCAAGAAACCCTAAAATCATCAAAGTAAAACAATTGAAGGTTTTACATCCAAAATCGAGTAAACGGAATGCACAAGTGAGGCTCGACTACTTGTCGTACGCCTTTCCAGGTTAAGTACTAGTACAAAAGAATAAAATATGACTTTTTGAGCAAAAAGATAACAGTTGGTCCTAGGGTTACAAACAACCCCCAAAACCCTTCATTTGTACTAAGATCAACTCAACTAAAGAAATCGCGTAGCTCTAAAATTTTGGGCAGCATGCCCTCTGTATTTACCTATTTTCCAGCCATTGATGGCTTCATTTTTTTCCTCAATCAATCCCAAAATCACCCACACACTACCAAAAAAAATAAGGCCCAATAGAACGTATAAGTGTATAGCCAAGCGAGGGACATGCGCGGAAATGAAGTTTACGTTCAAAACCAAAAGATAGTTTTGACGTTACTTAGCGGAAAGGTCAAGGAGCTAAAACTTTGATGAAGAACCCTCAGTCCAGTTTGTAGTGTATCTAAGTCAAAATTGCCATTCACAGAACCAGAATCTCACATTCGGACTGGTTAACCGCCTTATGCATAAATGACAATAACTCAGGCCACCGAAGTCAAAACGAGGTGATTCTAGGGGCGTTGGAAAGCTAAGAAATATACCTACATTCCTTATGAAGACCTCCAAGGCCAAATCATGCATTTTAATGGTCAAAAAATGGAAAACGCCACGAAAACAGAAATCTGAAATTTCGGTCAGTTCACAAGCTACAGTCAAGGATATTTCGGTCAGTTCAGAAGCTACAGTGCTAGGATCGAGCTGAAATTTTGTAGGAAACTAATTTATACCATTGGCTACAACTTTCATGTTTTGGCCAAAATCTAATTCAGTAAGGATCAGGTTGGGCTGAAAATTTACAGGAAACTATAAAACATCATTCTCTACAACTTTCATGTTTTAATCTAAGGCTAATTCGGTCTCTAGAATGCTCAAAAAAATCCGGACAGAACAGGCCTGTTTGG
Organism: Coffea eugenioides; assembly: GCF_003713205.1. Classification (NCBI taxonomy): domain Eukaryota; kingdom Viridiplantae; phylum Streptophyta; class Magnoliopsida; order Gentianales; family Rubiaceae; genus Coffea; species Coffea eugenioides. The sequence continues at coordinate 11,353,195 of NC_040037.1, forward strand.
AACCCTAATCTGGAATTTTAGCTTCAAACCCACAATTTTTCACAACCAATCATTTCCAACACATACCAACCCCATCATACACCATAACAAACCATTGATCCATGACTAAACAATAATTTATATATTAAAACAGAAAATCCTCAATAAATAGGAAAATTTGCACATCTCAACCATAAGTCATGAAATAATCCACAACCTAACATATTCAACCTTTATAAACCTCCAATTCCACATTATTAAGGACAAAAGAGAATTTCCTTGACAACTTACCTTTGTAACTCCAAGAAGCAAGACAACTAGAGCTTGTTCTTCACAAATGGCTCCACACAACACCTTAAACTAGCTTAGCAACTCACTTTTGTGGAGAATTTTGAAATTTAAATGGTTGATTTGTGAGATTCAAGCAAGAAATTGAGGAAACTAGTTGAGAGCTTTCTTTTCTTTTCTTCTAGTGAGGGAGTCGGCCAAGAGGAGTAGAAACAATATGATTTTTGGGTCAAAATTGAGTATTAGGAAAGGTAAGAAATAATGGTCAAAGTCCAAGCTCGAATGAAAAAATGACACATGGCACCTTTTAAGTTTAACACTTATCCTTTTGTCTCTCCAATACTAATCCATATAGGTAACTTCTAATTACCTCTTATCACCTAGTAAATTAATCCCGGTATACAAAACTTAACCTAATTGGCCGAATTTTACCGAACTTACCGCACTAGTGGGTCCCACATCCGGTATTTGCTCTTAATTTCTCAAAAATTAACCGATACTAGAAAAATCATTGAAAAACTATATTTACTCATAAAACTTATCTAGAAAAATTTCCTAATAAAGAAAATGCAGAAAAGCATGCAATTAAATAGAATAAAACCTAAAAAATAAGAAAATTACGGGTCCTCACAAAGTACATAACAAGTACAAGTAATAGATTCCAGTTTGTTCAGTACAGGCAAGAGAATGAGTGTGATAAAGTACACCCTCGTCTCATACAAGATAAACAGTCAGGAAAGACATTCAACTAGCAATTTGCAAGTACAGGAAACCAGTTTAGCAATAATTCAGTGGAGTGGTACACTCACCTGATCAAACAAGGATAATTTCAAAAGTTTCCTTCCCAAGTGTGGCTTTACTCGCCGGCACCTCCTAGAACAATCAAGGCAAACACTTAAGACTGGACTCCAAAACCTAATAAGGGGAATTCGCAAGTAAAACTCGATTACAAGTCAGGTGCCTATCCGAATGAACCATTAATGTAAAACAAAGAGGTGACTTTGGAGTGAAAAGATAACGATTAGTCCTAAAGGCATGAACAACCTCAAAACCCTACCTACAATGACTGACCAACTTCAAATTTGAAGTAGAAAGTGAAAGTAAGATTGATACTAGGAAAACAGGATTTTCCAGTTTCGCGCAACCCTATATGAAAAATCATATCTCAAGTTTTGTAAGTCCAAAATTAGTAAAAATTATACCGTTGGAAAATACATTCAAAGGGCTATAAATTTCCAGGAAACACCCTCATAAGATTCAGAACGGAAGTCAGTCAAATTCAAACCTCTAGTTGCTGCTTTATCCAGTGAAAGCAGAACAGGTACAATATTTCAGTCAACTTTGAAAAATCACCATAAATGGTACAGACATAAACAGGGTCTGAAATTTACACGGTTTATAGCCCTATGAATCTAGTTTAAAATGAAACAAATGGAATTTAATTTTGACATTCCTAAATCAAGATATAGTAAATTTCCCGAGACTGTGCAGAAGCTCCGCGAAAATTTTGACAGCATTTCCCTTGTCTTTCTTTACTTTCCAACCAAACCTCAACACCCACAAATCACAAGCTATCAAACACCTTTAATTAGCGCTACAATAAGGCTCGAATATGATTCATAAACCGAATCCACATATCACTAGAGTAAAATCATATGGAACATATAAGTAAATCAAACTAGGACATATGCGGAAACGAAGTTTGGGTTGGAAAACAAAAGGCAAGTTTGCTGTTGCTTAGCGGAATTAATGCAACTGAAGCTATCCTTGTCGGATTGAGGTGTAATTTACACCGTTTCGAAACTAAGGAAAAGGGCTACAATGTTGAAGAAGGCCACTCAGTCCAGTTTGTAGTGAAACTAGGTCAAAATGTTAATGTACCAAACCAGAACAGCATAAACAGGTTAACAAACCGCATTCTGGTTAAATAACCATAATTCAGGCTACCTAAGTCCAATTCAAGTGATTCCAAAGCCATCCGAAAGCTAAGATACCAAGATATATTTCTTAAGAAGACATTAACAACCAAATCAGTCGTATTCCCAATCAAATTAACCAATTACCAAAGCTGAATTTCAGTTTCGGACAGAAATAGGACAGAAGGGGTATTTCAGTCTTTTCACAAGCTACGTTGCTCCGATTGAGCTGAAATTTTGTAAGAAACTATAAAATACCATCCTATACAACTTTTATGTTTTAATCCAAGGCTAATTCGGCCTCTAACCTAGTTGAATAGTACCGGACAGAACAGGCTTCATAGAAACCCTAATCTGGAATTTTTGCTTCAAACCAGAAATTTTCCACTAATCATTACAATTATCATACCAAAGCTTCATTCTAACCCATACTAGACCATCATACATGGCCAATCAACATTAAACATATAAAAACAGAAAAATTCTGCATAAAATAAAAAATTCATCAAACACCACCAAAAGTCATGAAAACCTCCACAAAATCACCTAACTAACCTTCACAAGTCATGAATTTATCATTATCAAAGCCAAAGATGGAATTTCTTGACTACTCACCTTGAAATCTCAAGAAAGAAAGCAACTTACACCACTATCTTTCAAACCACTTCACCTATTACTTCACTACCACCTAGCTAAGGGTTTTTATGGAGTGATTTGAAGTTTTATCGGTTAAGTTGTGAGATTGAGCAAGATTGAGTAGAAGAAATTCGATAGCTTTTCTTTCTTTTGCTCTCCAAGAAAATCGGCCAAGAGAGGGAAAAATAAGAGGATTTTTGGCCAATTTTTGGTATTTATTTGGTAAAGGTGGTAAGATGGTCTTATGGTCAAATTCCAAGTCCAATAGCAAAGTGACATTTGTCCCTCTCTTTAATGCTAGGTTATCCTTTTGTCTCTCCACTCTTATCCATACAACAACCTCTAATTATCTCATAACACCCGGTAAATTAAACCCAGTATCCAAAACCTAACCTAACAGGCCGAATTTTTCCGAACTTTTCGCACTAGCGGGTCCCACGTCCGGTATACGCTCTTAATTTCTCAAAAACTAACCGGTACTAGAAAAATCATTTAAAAACTATATTTACTCATAAAAATTATCTAGAAAATTTTCCTAATAAAGAAAATGCAGAAAAACATGCCGTTAAATAGAATAAAACCTAGAAAATGAGAAAATTACGGGGTCTCACAACTTTATTTGAACTGGTGAGTGTACTCACATAATTGTTGCTTCTTTTCTTTATGCGTACTTGAAATTTGTGATATGAATGACTGTAATTTCTGTGTGTTCTGGATGAGACGAGAGTGTACTTTATCACGATCATTCTCTATTACTTATTTGACTGTATACTGTATAACTTGAAATCTCTTGGTTGTGCCTGAACTGGTGTCGTTTGTACATGTTTCCAACGACCTTTCCTGTTAATCTGAGCTCAATCTCATTGGTAGTCAATTGAATCGAGCCAGCAAGGGCTTGGTCGAGGAAAATTGACAAGCCATGGGGACTGTTTCTGGGAATCTTTGGGTATTGAGACTCTGGATTCCGATATACTCGAATATTACCACCTCTGTTCTATTTGGTGTTCAGGCCCGGTAAGGGGTATGTGTGGTGGACGGAATTGAGGTAAAGTGGTGTCTACGGTCATGTTTGTTCGTTAAACGTTGACGGAGAGTCAACGAGCTGTGATCAAGTACTGCAAAAGAGGAAATGGGCTCTTGAGAGCCGTCTGTATCCATTTACTTCCTATTTACATGTGGTGGTTATCATTAATAGTTCGATGGCTATATTTGGACTGAGTACAATTGTACTTTTATGATTCACTTATACTTGGCGTGTTGGTACCTTATTAGGTGAAAGCTCACCCCGTTGCCTTTGTTTTCCTTATAGGGCATAATGTTTGGAACTGTGATGTTTTTGAAGAAAGAGTCGAGCTAGTATAAACATTCTTTTTTATAGCTCTTCTGTAGTTGGAAAAACCCTAATTGTATCTTGATCCAATGTTCCCTTTTGATTTGTAAAGTTACCAACGTGTGTATATAGAAGTGTTTAATCATGTCTATTTGGTATATTTGCTCGGGAATGTACATTCTCTAAGTTTATATAAAGTTTACTTGTACTTGTTTGGGATTCGGACGAGTGCAAAGTTTGAACGAGAAAAGAAAAAAAATTTTGGCGAGAAACTGTTTCACTGAATCCTGCCTTATATCCGGCCAGTTCTTGGCTGGATATCTGTCCGGATTTGCAGAGGAATTTGAAAAAAAAAAATTCGGTTGCTCTCTGGCTTGAATCTGGCCGGATTGTGACGTGGCAGCTACTGTTCACTTTTTTTTTTTAGTTTTCGTTCTTCGTTATTCGTTGTCGTTGCAGCGTTTGATCGCAGTAATATCATTTGGAATGGTTTGGCCTTTGTGTGTTCGACTTAGTAGTCCTAGCGAGAGTTGGGCAGACAGTTCGCTAACCCTTAGGGTACGCCTTAGGGGAAGGTGGGGCTCTCACACAGCACCCCTCCAAAAGGTCTCAAGCAGGTGTGGGGACACTCACAACATGTAATAAAACAACCAGGATTCCTCTCCCTAACCGGTGTGGGATCATTACAATCCACCCCGTTAAGGTACCCAGCGTCCCCGCTGGCACACCAGGGTCAGGAGTCGGCTCTGATACCAACTCTAACACCCCTGACCAATATTGTCCCACAGTTAGTCACCCAGAAGGCCGTGGGTTTTGTTCCTAGAGGTGGGGTTATAGCCCACAACAAGTGAAGAGCCCAAGCCCGCCTGTCAAGATGCCCAACACCCCTCCAAAATGCCTCGGTCAGGTAAGGGGACACTCATAACAAGTGATAAAGTAGCCAGGATTCCTCTCCCTAGCCGATGTGGGATCATTACACAAACTATGTAACAACAACTGAGCATATGACAACAGCACCAGCAAGAACTTCAAGTTCGTGAGTCTAGAAGAGAATGATAAGAATATGCGATTTTATGGAGAAGAATATGCAAATGCTAGCTTAGGATGGAAGTTCATCCTTTTGGTTTGACAACTAGTTAGGGACGGGCCCCCTTGCCGAAGGCAAAGAAGGAATGCCATTGTCAAGCTTGAAATCAGTAAGCTGATTGCAGGGGATGAATGGCAGTTGGATCAAATTGGTGAGGCACTAACACTGGACGACAAGAGGCATATCCTCAATTTTCAGGTTCAACTCTCAATAGATTAGGATCTTCAAGTCTGGACAGCCATCACAGATGGCCACCTTAAAATTTAGTTGGCTTTGAAGAGGCTTCGAAAGTCTGCTAATCTCTTAATTTCATGAGAGCTCATTTGGGACCGGCGCATTCCTCTCAAAATCTCGATTTCATGTGGCATTTACTTTATTGCATGCTTTCTTTTCCCAATATATTACAGCAATTTGGGTTTCAATTGCCTTCAAAGTGCTTGTTTTGTGCCAATGAGGAGACTTTAAGCCATTCCTTCATAGAGTGTCAGGTGGCTAATCAAGTATGGGAGTAGTCCGAGCAGATACTTGGACTTTGAATAGCACACAAAAGTGATAAGGTTAGTGGATGCATACCTCTGGGAATTCATTAAAAGCTGCTTTGGCTCATTATTTGCTTGTGCTAATTTGTCAGTGTGACGGCCCCACCTCCCCCTAGGGAGTACCTCAGGGTTCGGCGGGTCGCCTGCCCAACTCTCGTCAAGACTCACTCACTCATAACTCAAGAAAAATAACGTACATCCATAGAAAAAAAACACATCCACTTCAACTTAATATATACATTGATGCTCAAATCCAGATACAAAGCTTCTACACACCAAACTACTTCAAAGTGTTTACAATTCGAGTACAATCAATCCTAGTCGAGTGCTAGTGTGAGTACCACTTCAAAACTTCAAAACTAGACTACTCTGTACCAGTCTCACGCCTCGCTCGTACCCCCTGTAAGGAAAACAAATGGCGTGGAATGAGTTAAAAGCACAGTGAGGTTCCAAATAGCAAGTTGACCATTATTTAAAAGTGCAAGTATCACGTAGCAAAGTAATGAGCATGAAAAGTTCATAAAAGTGAGCAATAACACTTCAAATAGCAAATCTCAAAGTAAGCGAGTGTAAAGTTTTTCTTATAAAATGAAACAATAACACGATAAGTACTAATCATTCCAAAGTATAAGGATACAGATAGCTCTCAGGAGCCAAATTCCCATTGCATCACCAGAGCTTGATCAAGTAATAGTCGACACTCCGTCAACTTTCAAGTAAGTAAGCAATCCAGGAGAGCACCACTTAAACTACTCTCTGTCCACCATCCAAACCCCTTACCGGGCCTGAACTCCAAGATAAACACTGGTGGTAATACTCGAGTATACCGATTAGTCGAGGAGATAATATGACGGCCCACCTCCCCTAAGGCGAACCAAAGGGATCGACGGACTGCCTGCCCAGCTCTCGCCGGGACTCACTCACTCACTACAGTCCTCAAATAAATTACATGATATATCTCAAATTTACATCAAATTCTTCAAGAATTACATATCACAAACGCAGGAAACTAATTCCCAAGCGTGGAACGTACACGTACATCCATTCAAGTCCAAACATTCATACAAACCCAACTATTACACAAGAGAAATCTAAAACTCAAACTATACAGGAGATAATCCATCCAGCCACGTGAATAAGTACTACAAGCACTTCCTTCGCCTCGAGCCTTGTGGAGGGGAATAAAATAGTTTTGGGATGAGTTAGAAGCTCAGCGAGTAACCAGTAAAATCAGTAATCAAATATATTTCACAATAATGCATTTTGATGATGTCATGATTCCGAGATCAAATGTATGTATTTTTGCTCTGGTGAGCCAGTGAAATCATTGCACTTAAACATCCAACGCTCAAATAGATCCTTTAACGTTGAACAGTGAGAGGGAGCCCCTTTTTTGAGCTCCAGATGCACATAAACAAATGGTGGAGACGTTGGTGTTTAGTACAAGACTCCCCAAGAACTCATTGCAGCCAAAACATGTCATGAACTCACATGCAAGCACGCATGATATGCAATTGAATAAATAATGCAAGAAACAGTTCATAAGTTTCTTTGAAAATAGTTTGGGGTTACTCACCAACCACGGCTCAGGAACCATCCATCATATATCGTTGCCTTGCTCAAGTCCAAGCCCTTCAACTCAAACTCAAAGCCATCAAATGATTTCAAAGATCGGACAGCATATCCCCTTAATTTCCTTACTTTTCCATCCAACAAGCAACACCAATTCATCTCAAATTAACCACAAACACATCATAGACTATCAAATACACCTTTCGGCACAATATCTATAACTGAAGCTACACTTATCGGATTGAAACGAATCTTATGGAGTTTTGAAGCCAACACATAAACCTACATTTCTTATGAAGACCTCCAAAGCCAAATCATGCATTTTCAGAGTCAAAAATGGAAAATTCCACGAAAACAGAAATCTGGGCACGAAACAGGCTCATGGGCAGTCAAGGGTATTTCATTCATTTCAAATGCTACAGTACTCCGATCAAGCTGAAATTTTTCAGCCAACTATAAAACATCATTATATACAACTTTCATGTTTTAAACTAAGCCTGATTCGGCCTCTAACATGCTCAAACAGAACCGGGAAGAACAGGGCAAATTGGAAACCTTCAACTGGAATTTATGCACTCTAGCTGAAATTTCTTTAGGCAATCAAAACTAACATACCAAAGCTTCATTTCACACCATCTTATGCTATCATTCCATGTCCCAACAACAATCACCATATAAAATCAAAAAAATCACCAAAAATTCCAAAATTTGTCAAACTCTACTTTAAACCCTAAAATCTTCCACAAAATAATCTATTTAGCCACTACAACCCACTAATCAACCATTATGAAAGCAAATAAGGAACTTTCTTAGCAACTTACCTCAAAAACTCAAGAAAGCTAGCAACTTAGGTCTTCCCTTTCCAAAACAACTCCACCAACCTCCTTAATCCTCCCTAGCAAGACGTTTCTATGGAGTAATTTGAGTTTCCAATGGTTGGAACTTAAGATTTGGCTTGGATTTGAAGTTGAAGATGAAACTTTTCCTCTCTTTCTTTCTCTCAAGTGTTCACCCAAGAAGGAAGAAGAAATGGGATATTTTTGGTCAAATTTTGGTATTTAGTAAAGGTAAGAAAGTTAGGTCAAAGTCCAACTCCAATCGGGTCGCGACACCTAACACCTTTTAATGTTATTCTCATCCTCTTGTCTCCCAATACAAATTAATCTAACTAACCTCCAATTATCTCTTAGCACCTGGTAAAATAATAACACTTAGCACAAAAATCACTTAGTCTCCAAAATTTTATCGCGCTAGCGGGTCCTACGTCTATAATGCACTTCCAATATAACGTACACTAACTTGTATCAAGAAAATGACTTGAAAACTATTTGCACTTATAAAAATGTATAAAACTTTAATATTTTAAAGGACAGTATAAAATGTAGGCAAAGAAATAAAATAATGCTTAGAAAATGTGAAAATTTTCGGGTTCTCACAGATAACACTTCACTCGACAATACTAGATACCCATGGTTCGTTATCTAATCGACCAAGTCCTTGCCGGCTCGACTCGATTAACTAGCCAGTGGGGTTTGGGTCCCCAAGAAGTCGATGAGATAACATCTCCAATCGACTAAATCAAAATAAAAGTACGAAGATGGGAATGAGAGGCACCTCCCACTCACATTGAGTGTGGTACATGCTGCCGCTCAGCACTTATAAGTCAAATACAAGTATATCAAGTTAATTGCAACAATAAACAAGTATATATCATATTAGGGCAAGTGCGATAAAGTACATTCTTGCCCGACCAAACCAATCCAATATCAAGTATTTAACTCAAGTATCATGTTCAATCATGTACTTGGAAGCACTCAACAAAGATTTAGTGCTTGTTAAAATCACGTTCAGGTGTAACTCCTTGGTTGGAGTCCAAATCTGCGATACAATATCATTTCAAAGCTTGAAATCAACCAGGGTTCGAAACATAGGAGTTTCGCTTCAAGAAGATCAAGTAACTGGAACTCATTTAGATAGGATTCATGTTACGTATCAAACTCTAGAAAATTCATGCTCACTCTTTTGGTGTTGCTAAAGAAGCAACTAAAACTTTGGAATTCGCATTTGAGTCTAAAAGACGAGGAAAACATATTCCGAGTGGTCACTACTTTCATTTTTCCAAGGGTACGAGTTTCGGCCAAATTTCAGCTTATATACCTTTACGAAAGAAGACTCGAATACCATAGACAATCTAAGTTCAATTCGACCTCAAATCTTCGCTCAAGTCACGAGTACACACGCCTAACTTTCGAGTCAAAATTTGGGCGGCATGCCCTTTGTATTTAGCTATTGTCCAGCCATTTATGGCTTTATTATTTTTCTCAACCCAGCCCAAATTCACACATAAACAATCTTAACACAATAGCCCTTCAACTAGGCTCAATGTCATCCAAATACAAGGCAATTCTAGCAAGTAAGCTTCACTTGGAAATTTGAAAATGGTGGCTAAAAGCTAAGTACAAGTCTTGACCGCTTTAATTAAGGTAACTTGTTAAAAGAGTAAAACTTTGAGGAAAGGAGAGATACATTAGCGAGAGAAGTTCAATAGGGATACATTTGAAGTCAAGAAAGTGGAAAAATCAAGGTAAGAGGTTGGAAGTAGGCCGCCCGAGGTTTTAAAGTCAAGAAGCCCGTTTCTCTGCTTCAGGAATCTACCGAGATGAATAGTAACAGTAAATTTTGAAAATTCGCAACTCGAGTTTCACAAGTCAAAAAATTATGAAAGCTATACCATTGTAAAATAGTTTTTTAGTACTACCACATCACAGAAGACACTTTTCAGAGATTCAAATCGCAAATAGGCCAAATATTCGATCCAAGTCAAAAATTCATTTTCCTGAAGAAATAGGACATTCAAGCAGGCCAGCCTACTTTGAGGAGTCACGGACAGCAGAACACATGGAGGAAAAATATGAAATTTTTACAGAACAAAGACCCGTGAGTCTAATTTCAAATGCAACTGACGGCACCTCAATCGGAGTTTTCTACACCAAGATATAAGCATTTTACTGAAACAAGTCAGTGAAATCCGAAAATCTGGAAACTCATTTTTTACTTGTGAAAAACTCCTTTTTCTCTTTTAAAACCACAAGAATTTTATTCAAACCACCCATACACTTAAGTATGACATTCATACCAGCAATTGTAACATAATTTAAGTATCAAATTTCAACAAAAACCAAAGGTGAAGCTTGGCTCTTCCTCTCTCCCATTTCGGATAATTTCAAGCTTTCACAAGAGTTACTTCAACTTTATTGCTGCCAATCTCACCTCTAAGCCAGAAATTTGCTACCAAGATCAAAGACAACATGCTACATATCATACTAAACAAGAAATATAACATTTATAGCATGACTTCCTGGGGGAAACTCCTCAAAAATTCACACTAAAAAGCTGTAAATTGAGCTCATGTTTCTCCCTCGGTCAAATCTGAAAATTTCATTTTAGCAACCACCAGCTCACATGGATGCTATATTTACACCAAGCTTCATCTATCAAAAGGGATTCAAGGATTCCCTAGCAACTTGCAGCAAAACAAGAGCCAAAATCTATAAAACAAAAGGTCATTCCTAGTTCAATCCAAGCTGGAAAATTTCCAGCAATAAAGCAAGTCTCTACAACCTGTTTCTAAAGTATGTTTCAACCAAACATACATCAAAAGCCCTCTAAAGTATGTGAAAGAAATTGAAGTTCCAAGTCATGTTACCTTGAAAACAAGCTAGAAGTTAACTCCCCTGTTTTGGTCCTTCTACTCGATCAAGCAAGCTGGAAATGGAAGTAAGACACAAGCTTCCTTTCAGTTTTCTCTCTTTGGTTCCTCTTGGCTGAAGTGGAAGCAAAACAACAGAAATTTTTTTGTTTTCTCTCAATCTTCTCTCGATTGGAAGGTTGGAGCAGGAGACAACCGTTTCCTCTCAACTCTCTCTACTCTCTCGGCTAAAGTGGGACAAAACAAGAGACTAGTCTTGTTTATTTTGTTTTCTTTCTCACGGTGGTTAAACTGAAGAAAAGAAACAAGAGGAACTAAATTTGGGTCGGTCCACTTTTGCATGCTACTTGGACTTGGTCAAAAATGGAGGCAATGGAGAAACATGTCTCTCTCGGTTGAGAAATTGGAGCAAGACAAGGGAAAAAAAATCCTGCAACTTTCCTTGACTTTTTCCTACTCTCTTGGCTGGAAAAATGAAGAAGAAATATCGCTCACCTCCCCTCTCTCTAGAACCGGCCAAAGCAAGAGAAAAAGAATGAGGAATAGGGCTGCATGAAGCTTCAATTGGATAGACATAACTCTAGTCTTGGTCAAGGTTGGTCAAGAGTTATTCTAACAATTACCCCTCACTTCTATATTCTCATGTTATGTTCCTACTAATTTCTTATTCTAGTGTTAATTTCTATAAAGGTTGATCCAACACTAATGTAGGGTACATCCAAGTTATTTAATCACAAGAAACAAGTAACAAGTAAACACAACACCTTCAATTCTAAAACAAAAGCATGAAATACCCAATAAATTTCGGGCTCTCACACTTGGGAATTGTAGAAGGCAAGGAATAAGGCCATTTATGAGGAGGTTTTCATATCTTTAGATCAAATAGGCCGTCAAGTCTTAGGGTCACTTCATCATATTGGAGCAGCTCATCCCTTTACCACCTAAAGTCCAAAAGATAATATTTGGCTGCTATTGGGATTGCTACTGTAACGGCCCCAACTCCCCCTAAGGCGAACCAGAGGGGTCGACGGGCCGCCTTCCCAGCTCTCGCCGGGACTCAGTCGTTCACTACAATCCTCAAATAAATTACAAGAATAAACCTCAAATATTACATCAAATTCTCCAATAATTACATGTCATAAGCGAAGCGGAAACAATTCCAAATAAGCCATCCAGTCACGTGAAATATAAATCTCAACTATAAATAAAATGATTTCCAAATCCAAATTGTACAAAACATAGGCCATCCAGTCACGTGCACAAGTACTACAAGTCCTTCCTTCGCCTTGAGCCCTGTGGAGGGGAATAAAATATTTTTGGGGTGAGCTAGAAGCTCAGCGAGTAACCAGCAAAATCCGAAATCAAATATATTTCACAATGTTGCATTTCGATCATTTCGATGATGTCATGATTCAGAGATCAAATGTACGTTTATTGCTCTCGTGAGCTAGTGAAATCATTGCACTTGAACACCCAACGCTCAAATAGATCATTTAACATTAACATTGAGAGGGAGCCCCTTTTTGAGCTCCAGATAAACATGAACATGAACCATAAACAAGGTGGAGACGTTGGTGTCCAGCACAAGACTTTCCCAGAACTCATTGAAGCCAAATCATGTCATGAATCCACATGCAAGCACGCATGATATGCAATCAAATAAATAATGCAAGAAATATTTTACAAGTACTTTGGAAATAGTTTAGGGTCACTCACCTCCACGGCTCAGAAATCATCCATCATATAACATTGCCTTGCTCAAATCCAAGTCTTAGATCACAAACTCAATGCAAACAAATCCTTTCAAAGTTCGGACAGCACTTCCCCTGAATTTGCTTACTTTTCCAGCCATCATGCTTCATTATTCTTCTCATTCAAACCCAAAGGTACACACACACAACAAAAGTTCATCCATAGCCATTCAGCAAGCTCCAAGTAGTACTAGTACAAGTCAAGCTATGGAAAAGTTCCGGAAATGAAAGTTAAGCTCAAACCAGAAAAACAGTTTTTGACGTCATTTTACGGTAATGGTACCAAAGGCACTACGATGGTCGGATGAAGGTGAAAGACCCACCGTTTCGAAGCTAAGAGATAGGTATACAATATTACAGAAGGTCACTCAACCCAGTTTCGAGTGTAACTAGGTCAAAAATGCAAGATACCATACCAGAATCACAAAAACAGATTCACAGAACGCATTCTAGCGGAAACATCATAAAGCAGGCTATCCAAGTCCAAATCCAGAAATTCCAAAACCATATGAAAGCTAAGAAACAGGGTTACATTTCATCAGAAGACCTCAACAACCAATTCGGAAGCATTCTCAACCAAAATAACCCATTACAGACGCACTTCTCAATTTCGGGTAAAACCAGAGCAGCAATAGTAATTTCGACTTTTCTCATTCTACACTACTCCGATTGGCCTGAAATTTTGTAGGTACCTCTAAAATATCATTCCATACAACTTTAATGTTTTAAGACAAGGCCAATTCGGCCTCTAACTAGGAGCTAAAAATTCGGGCAGAATGAAGAACATTGAAACCTAGTTTTCCACTTTTCCTTCCAAAACAGAAATTGATTGTAATTAATCACTTTTTCCACCTCCTAGAGTCATTAAACATCATTTCCAATCATCATACATGACCCCATAATCATATCCATATGAAAACAGAAAAATCCCCAAAAATTATAAAACTTCACCAATTCAACCAAAATCAAGATATAATCCATAAAAGTGCATCTTATACCACCTCCAATCATGAATTGAACATCAATTAAGGGAGGAGAGTGGTTCTTCACAACTCACCTTAGCCATACAAGAGATAGAGCAACAAAACACCTTAGCTTTCCAAACAACTGCACAAAACACCTCAAGACCACTTAGCAAAGAGATTTTATGGAATGATTTGGAGTTTTATTGGTTGGATTTGAAGATTGAGCAAGAAATAGAAGGAAGAAATTGAAAGCTTTTCTTTCTTTCTTGAGCAAGAACATTCGGCCAAGAAGCTTGCAAAATGAAGCTTATTTTGATCAATTTTTTTGTATTTATTTGGTAAAGGTAAAGGTAAAGTCAAATGGTCAAAGTCCAAGATTAAATCACAAGGTGACACTTGTCACCTTTTGTTTCAAAACTTATCTTTTTGTCTCTCCAATACAAATATCTTAACACTTTGTAAAATAATATCACTTAATACAAAATTCCAACAAGTTGTCAAAAATATATTGCGTTTACCGCACTTGCGGGTCCCACGTTCAAAATACGCTCCTAATTTCTCAAAAACTAACCGATACTAGAAAAATCATTTTCAAACTATCTTTGCTCATAAACTTTATCTGGGGAATTTTTCTAATAAAGAAAATGTAGAAAATGCGGGCGATTAAATAAAATAAACACTAGAAAATTAGAAAATTTCCGGGTTCTCACACTCATTCTTTTCGGGGCGTCACAGCTACCCTTTACTAGAAGGCCAACACCAACAAAATGAATTACTTTAGTTTGGTCCTTACCTTATTTTCTCTACAATAAGTTGAATGTTGATGGCTCATCTCTTGGGAACCCGGGTTATTCAGGAGGAGGGGGCATTATTAGGGATCACAATGGCTAAATACGGGGTGCTTTCTCGTCCTTCTATGGCTTTCACACAAACATGGAATCCGAGGCGAGGGCTCTTCTGGAAGGTCTCCAACTTTGCATATCTGTTGGCTTAACAAAGGTGATAATGCACATGGATTCTGTGCAATTGCTACACTCAATAAAATAAATTTCAGCCACATGTTGGAAAGTTGATGCAATCATTAGGAAAATACAGCAAGTGTTAACGTAAGCCGAATATATTTTGGAGCATTGCTACAGGGAGACCAACTCAGCAGTAGACGCCCTCGGGAAGCAAGCGGCAACTATGCAACAATCACCTATTTGCAATGCTACTACTCTACCAAAGCGGGTGAAAAGTCTAACACCTCTAGCCAATATTGTCCCACAGTTAGCCACCCCATTAGGCCGTGGGTTTTGTTCCTGGTGGTGCTGGACAACACAACAGGCTAATGCCTCACCAAAAGACCTCGGCTAGGTGGGGGACACCACAACAGGTTATTAAAGCAGCCCAGGACTTCCTCCCTAGCCGATGTGGGATCATTACAATCCACCCCCCTTAAGGGATCCAGCGTCCTCGCTGGCACACCGGGGTCGGGAGTCGGCTTTGATACCAACTCTAACACCTCTAGCCAATATTGTCCCGCAGTTAGCCACCCTATTGGGCCGTGGGTTTTGTTCCTGGTGCTGCTGGACAATACAACGGGCTAATGCCTCACCAAAAGGCCTCGGCTAGGTGGGGGACACCATAACAGGTTATTAAAGCAGCCCAGGACTTCTTCCCTAACTGATGTGGGATCATTACAATCCACTCTAACACCTCTAGCCAATATTGTCCCATTGTTAGTCATCCCATTGGGCCGTGGGTTTTTGTTCTTGGTGGTGTTGGACAACACAACAGATTAATGCGTCACCAAAAGGCCTCGGCTAGGTATGGGACACCACAACAGGTTATTAAAGCAGCCTAAGACTTCCTCCATAGCCGATGTGGATTATTACAATCCACCCCCCTTAGGGGATCCAGCGTTCTCGCTGGCATACCGAGGTCGGAAGTCGACTTTGATACCAACTCTAACACCTCTAGCCAATATTGTCCCACAGTTAGCCACCCCATTGGGTCGTGGGTTTTGTTCCTGGTGGTGCTGGACAACACAACAGGCTAATGCCTCACCAAAAGGTCTCGGCTAGGTGGGGGACACCACAACAGGTTATTAAAGCAGCCCAAGACTTCCTCCCTAGCCGATGTGG
Source organism: Coffea eugenioides (assembly GCF_003713205.1). Taxonomy (NCBI): domain Eukaryota; kingdom Viridiplantae; phylum Streptophyta; class Magnoliopsida; order Gentianales; family Rubiaceae; genus Coffea; species Coffea eugenioides. Next base: position 11,369,093 of record NC_040037.1, read on the forward strand.
GATTATTACAAAAGCAATCTTAGGTTTAGATGCTCGACAATTTCCTTACATTCGTATAAAGCATTGACTGTAAGGGAGTAGTACTCCTATTTTGTTTTTATCTCTGGTCTCACTACTCTATAACTTTATCAATTCAATTTTTAATAAAACAAAAAACCTGGAGGTTGTTTAATATAGACTTCTTGATGAATAATATGATTTAAAAAAGTACTTTTATGAGGACACGAATTTTTTTTATTCTTTTTTTATTTTATTTTTACTAGCTTATCTTGTGACAGCCCCACCTCCCCCTAAGGCGAACCAAAGGGTTCGGCGGACCGCCTGCCCAGCTCTCGCCGGGATTCAGTCGATCACTTCCATCCTCGAGCAAAACCAGATCCAGCCCATACGAAAAATATAGCAATGATCCAAAAACTTAAACGAAACTTATATACATTACGATCTCAAAAGAAGGACAACCGTCGAATATACAAAGGTTCCAAATCCACCATACAACCAGCCCGTGCCAAGCACTAAGGCGAGAACCATTACAAGAAAAATCAAAAGCTAGACCAGCTAGTCTATACAGAGCTCTCGTCCTTGCTCGCCTTCCCCTATTAAGGAAAATAAAGCTAAAGGGATGAGCTAAAAGCTCAGTGAGGTTCCGAACAGGTAATTAAACAACAACGCCAATACATAAACCATCAATAATCAATAATTCAAGAAACATGTAGCATGGAAAACAATAAGAACACATACATTAAAAGGATACGGGCTCACAAGGAGCCAAATATTCCCACGCTCGCTCGTTCCCCTGACATTTCCTCCTTCCTTCAATCTTTAAAAAATGCATTTTTTTTTCTTTTGTAAATAAAACCCGCGCTTCATTTAATCATTCATTTCATTCACCCTCTTCCCAGCCATTGGCCGGGCTCCACCAGACTTCAAGGTAATACTCGAGTATACCCAAAACGTTCACCCAGGTCACCTAATCGCCCGACCGAGTCCGCTTCTGGCTCAAGTCGATCGGTAACAAGGGGCAATGGCCAGTTCAGCCAAAAAGGCTTACATTCATGCGCAACTAGTATTTCAATCATTAAATCCTTGAAAATTGTACAGTTATTTAGGTCAAGTACGATAAAGTACACACTCACCTATAAAGCTCGTTTTGGAAATTGGAAATCATTAAAAGCACTTAACACGTTATCACTCAAGAATACAAGTTATGAAGTCAAGGAGCATTTAACAAACAAGGAACACTCACCTAACTATGTAAAATAACGTGCAAAATATCCTTCTGGATAGAATCCTTAATCACCGAGAAAACCTAAGATTCAACGAGAAAGAATATAGCATAGCCAATTAGGTGAAATCGAAGAAACCCAATAAATGATGAGTAAAACGCATAAAAATGACTTTAAAGCGAAACGGGGCATTTGGACTGATGGACGGAAATATCTAGGGTTTCATAAACCAAACGCAAAGCTAAACTAAAAGGGTTATAAAATTTTGCGGCAAAAAGCACTTGGACCAAAACTAGCCTTCAAGTAAAAATTTCGGCAGCAAATCCCTTGTTTTTACCTATTTTCCAGCCATTAATGGCTTCATTATTTCCTCAAATCAGTCCCAACATCTTACACAAAATAATCTCATTTCCAAAAGCCGTTCACTAGGCTTAAAGTCATTCAAGTACGGGATTTAGCTAGGAAAATGACCGGAAATAAAAGTCAAGCCCTAAAATATTCCCATAAGCACAATAACACTCGAATACAAGTCATAAACCAATGCCAAATACTACCGAAAGAGGGTTCCATAAGCATACATAAGCATTAGAGGAAACCAGAAAAATCCGGAAAAGATTTAGCTTTACCCCTGAAAAAAACAGTTTTTGACCTCATTTTGCGGTAATGGCACCAAAGGCACTACGATTGTCGGATGAAGGTATAAAACCCAGCGTTTCGAAGCTAAGAAATAGGGCTACAATGTTCCAGAAGGCAACTCTGTCCAGTTTCAGGTGCAACCAGGTCAAAAATGCAAAATACTACACCAGAACCGGAAAAACACATTCACAAATCGCATTCTGGTGCAAACATCATAAAACAGGCTACCTAAGTCCAAATCCAGAAATTCCAAAGCCACTCGAAAGCTTAGAAACAGGGATACATTTCCTCAGAAGACCTCAACCACCAATTCCGTAGCAATTCCAGCCAAAACAACCAATTACAGGCGCAATTCTTACATTCGGATAAAACCAGGACAGCAAGGGTAATTTCGACTTTTCTCATTCTACGCTACTCTGATTGACCTTAAATTTTTCAGGCACCTCTACAATGTCATTCCCTACAACTTTCATGTTTTAAGCCAAGGCCAATTCAGCCTCTAACTAGGAGCTACAAAACCGAGCAGAATGTTATTCACAAAAACCCTAACTTGTCAATTTTTCTTCCAAACAGAAATTGGTTGTAATTACCCACTTTTTCCACCTCCTAGAGTCATTATATACCATTTCCAATCATCATAGATAGCCACACAATCATGTTCATATTAAAACAGAAAAATCACCAATAAATAGAAAACTTCACTAATTCAACCACAAATCAAGATGTAATCCATAATATTGCACCTTATACTACCACTAATCACAAATTAAGCATCATTAGAGGGAGGAAAGGAGTAATCCATCACTCACCTTGGTAAAACAAGAGAGAGAGCAATTAACCACCTTAGCTTGCCAAACAACTTCACCAAACAACTCACCAACACTTCCTTAAGGATTTCTATGGAACAAAAACATGAGTAGATGATTGTGTGATTGGATTTGAGCAAGAGGACTTCAAGAAATTGGAGAGGTTCTTTCTTTCTTCTTGAGAGAGAGGGCCGGCCACTAGAAGAGAAGAAAATGGGAAATTTTGGCAATATTTTGTGATTTATTTGGTCAATTAGAAAAGGTGAATAGTGGTCTTACTTAAGACCCAATCCTATGGTGACACTTGTCACCTTCATTAATGCTTGCCTAACTTTTGTCTCTCTTATACCAATCCACTTAGCATCCTCTACTTATCTCTTAACACCCGGTAAATTAATTCCAGTATCCAAAACTTAACCTAGTTGGTCGAATCTTTCCGAACTTTTCGCACTAGTGGGTCCCACGTCCGGTATACGCTCTTAATTGCTCAAAAACTATCCGATACTAGAAAAATCATCCAAAAATTATATCTGCTCCTTAACAATATCTAGAATTTTTTTTAATCACGAAAATTCAGAAAACAAGCCATGAAAATAATAAAACCTAGAAAATGGGAAAAATTACGGGTTCTCACATATCTAATTATTTATTCATTTGTTCCAATTAATTTATTTCATTCATTTTAATTGCATCTGTATGGTACATTGCCTCATTTTATATTTTTAATACGTTTGTTTGTAAACATAATTTTTCTGTCGCCCAATCGGTGAAAATTTGAGAAAACACGTTTTTCGAGGCAATATTTGGCGGAGAGAGCAGTGGTCTTGGAGAATTAAGGATGATCAATTGTAGACTAGAAAAAGTTAATTAAGGGATTGGAGGTGAGTGAGTTGAATTAAGCTCAATTAGGAGCACTAATGGGCAACTATTCAATTGTTGACTTTTGCACCAAAGGTTAGCTTTATGTCCCATCTTTCCTTCATCCTCTCACATCACAAAAAAGCATACAAAACCCTCTCTCTTCTTCCCTCCCTTGGGTGAAGCTCTCTTCCTCCATTTAGCCAAGAGAATTTCAGTTTTTCATCTTCATTTTTGCTCACTAAACTTGCTCCAACTTTGCTCACACTCTTGGATCATCCTCAAGCTTGGTAGAAGACTTGGTGGAGGGAAGATTCTTGAACTTTAGTACTTGGTTTCTTGAGGTTGTACTTACTACCATTGAAGGAAGATAACCTCTCAAAGCTCCCATTTTTATTTCATCTTTTAGTTAGTTTTCGCTAGATAAACTTGGGTTTGTTGATGGGTTCTATGTACCTTGACATTAGGTAGATGACTTGAGGAAGATTATTAGGTAGTGGTCTTGAGGATTTTTTGTTTTGTTTGGTTGTTGTTTTAGTGATTTCTAGCTTGGTTTTGGTGTGAGAGTTGGAGAGAAAAATTTGAAGAGAAAGAAGAAGCAAGGCTGTTTGATTTTTGTTGGCTTGTTTCTCTTGTTTTAATTTCAAAATTTGTGGTTATATTGATGCAAAAATGCTTGCTACAAGTTGAGTTATGCATGTGTAAATTATCTTCCGAAAATCACTTCATTTGAATGAGTTAAAGTTAAGCTAAAGGAAGGAAAACAAACCTGGAAATATCTAATCAGTGCAGCCGACCAGTGTGCACTCAACAGCACGTAATTTTTCGTACAGGAGTCAAAATCAAGTGTCATTTTTGGCATGTAAAACTAGACTCCGAGGACTTTCTAACAGTATAAAATATACCTTACTAGTTCATTTTCTATAAGTCGCAGTGAACCGGAAAATTTGGCTATTTTCCCTTACTGTTTTAATCGCGAAACAAGCATAGCTGTAGTTTGTAACTCGATTTCACCCCCTTACAAAATGAATTTGAAGACAGTTTCTTCTAGTGATTTTTAGAATTTTGAATCTATTTTTCAATGCCATAAACCACGCTAATTTTGGATTTGTGTAGCCTTAGTTATGATCTGATTTAGAAACTGCATCGGATGTTCCAAAGCTGGAATTTCGTGTATCAGGTTCCAAAAACCAGCTTTCAAAAAACTGTTGTATCTTGGTGTAGAAAAATCCAAATAGAGTTCCATTTGTTGCATTTGAAACTATACTTGGAGTTATTTTAGTGTTAGAAATTTCAGGATCTAGTTCAATTCCTATGAATTTTGCTAAATTTTCAAATTTCACTGAAATTCAAGACTGTTTTGCTCTATTTTTACTGAAGCAGCGAATTGGAGCTATGATTTGACTGATTTTTAATTTGAATCTGGAAAAAGTGTATTCTAGAGAGTTTTAGTTCATTGAGTCTATTTTCCAACGGTGTAAGATTTACAAATTTTGAATTTATGGAACTCAAGTTATGATTTTTTAAAAAGTGTTGCCGAAATTGAATTTTCCTTATAAAGCGGCAAAAGCTTAAAAAGTGGCTTGGGAAAATTTTCTAAGTGTCAAGCCTCACTTTCTTAGTTATTTGTGCCCCTTTTCATACTTGAGAAATGAATTTCATCTCCTAGTCTTATGCCCTCGGTTTCCATAAAAATGAACCATAAATTGAGCGATTTAGCTAGAGTGATTCTTGAGAAATTTCACTAGTTTCATATTTGAAACTTGGAACTTTTAGCTCCAATATTTACTATGAAAATAAGTAGCGTTTTGATTGATTTTGACTTCATAAGTTTAGAAAACGTGAACGCTCATTTATATTTTAAAATTTGGGCATAGGATTAGAAGTTTTAAGATAGGAAAATAATTTTTTCTTTCCTGGATTTTTGTGCGAAAAATTAAGTATGGTACTCCTCTTTTGGAATCGAAATTTCTTGCCATGGCTTGACTCGAAAACGACTTTTGAGTCCTCCTTGAGTATTATTTCAGTGATTTAATGAGAAAGTCTCTTTTAACTCAACTTGAACTTGTGGCTTTTGAGTGTGAGTAGCAAGAGGATATTTTTCTTATTAACCTTGGTCGAATACCTAGGTAATCGTAATTGTGCATGTCTCATTCGGATTCAGGCTTCAGGCGACTGATGGGCGCCTTATTCGGATTGTAGAGGAGGTGAGGGATCGTGTGGATGGCATTATGGCTGAGTGTGTGACCATGGCCGATCACATAGAGGAGGCCATTGGTGGAGGAGGACCTGGGGATGCTGCCCCTGGTGATGAGGAGGAGATAGAGCCCGAGGAGGATCCTTCTAAGGATGTGGGGTCTATTAGTTTAGTCCACTTATACTAGTGATCTTCTAATCTTTTGACTTTTGCTAAGGACTTAGAGGGGGTGATCTTCGCCTTGAGGCCTTTTGTATTTTGTTGCATGTACCCCTATATTTTGAGGCACTTGGATGCCTATGTCTTGTACTTGACATTATTGACTTGTTTTATGCACTCTTGACTTGTAACATGACTTTTAGTTTATATAAAGAATTATGCTTTAATTTTAAAGTGTTCTTGCAGCTTGCATATGTTTTTAAATTTCTATACTTATTTTTTCCCTCTTTTAATTATGTATTTAGACTCTTGCTAAATGGATCGGCGAGGATGTGGACGGGGTCGTGGGCGTGGGTTTCGGTAACCCCACACTCCCGAGAAAGATGAGGGATCAGCGATGTGAGGACCCGTAAAATTTCTTATTTTATATCATTTAATTCTATTTCTTTTCATGCATTTTCTTTATTTTATTTTACTACCTTAATTTTTTTGACATTTTATAAGTGAATATAGTTTGTAAAACATTTTTCGAGTATAAGTTAGTTCGGGTTAATTTGGAAGTGTATTATAGGCGTGGAACCCGCTAGTACGCTAAGTGCGATAAATTTTTGCAGATTAGTTGAAGTTTCGTATAAAGGGATATTACTGTACAAGGTGCTAGGAGATAGTTAGAGGTTAGCTAGATAGATTAACCATTGGTAGACAAAAGGATGAGATTTGAACCCTAAGGTGACATTTGTCACAAAACTATTGGAAGTTGGACTTTTGACCAAGGTTATTAACTTTACTAAAATCAGATTTTTGACCAAAATTCCTTCACTTTCTTGTCTTCTTTGGCCGAAAATATTGAGAGAAAAACCAAGAGAGTTCTTCATCTTCCACTTCAATTTCTTGTCCAAATCTTGAGTTCCAACCGATTAAATCGCAAACTACTCCATAAAAGTGCTAGTTAAGGTAGTTTCCAAGGTGTTTGTGGAGTCAATTTGGGAGGAAAGATACTAAGCTACAATTTTCTTGAGGTTTCAAGGTAACTTATTAAGAAAATTTCCCTTTGCTTCTAATGGTTGCAAATTAGTGGTTTAAAGTTGTCGATTTGGTAGGTTTATGAGCATATTTCATAGTTTGAAGTAGTATTATGGAATTTTCAGTTTTATGGTGATTGTTTCCGCCTTTATATGAAGCTTAATGATTGGCTATGGTTTGATAGCTTTGTTATGGAATATATTGAGGTTTTATAGGCTAGTTTAATTTGCCTAAAGAAATTTTCCAGCTTATGTGCACAAATTCCAGCTTAGGGTTTCCATTTAGTAGTAATCTGTCATGTTTTTGTACTGCATGTTCGTCCTTGAGAGAGGCCGAATAAGCCCTTGCTCAAAACATAAAAGTTGTAGGTATTTGAGTTAGCTAGCTACTGGTAAAATTTCAACTCAATCGGAGCACTGTATCTTATGAAATTACAAAAATACCCTTAACTGCCCACAAGCCCTGTTTCACGGACAGTTTGTTCTTTTCTCTGAGATTTCGATTTTTGACAATGAAAATGCATGATTTGGCCCTGGAAGTCTTCATAAGAAATGTAGGTATATGTCTTAGCTTCGAAAAGCCATAAGATTCGTCTCAATCCGATAAGTGTAGCTTCAGTTGTAGTTATCATGCCGAAAGGTGCGTGGAACTTGACAATTATAGAATTTCTTTTGCTTGACATGATATTTGTAACTGTAAGGATCGAAGACAACCGAAGAGGGGGTGAATTAGGTTGATTAAAAACCTAATTTAGTTATGGGCACTTTTTGCTCAATATGAAATTTACCCTCTTTTCTAAATGATCACACAATGAATCAATTAATGAATGAACAAAATCACTTGAGAGAAGTAGAAGAGATAAGCAATGTAAAGATCACAAATGTAACAATAAGTAAATAAAAAGGAAAGAATTGCAAACCAATTAACTACCCAACTCCTCCTGAGCTTGTAGATTAATTCAAACAAGTTTCTTCAAGTTGATGAATTACAATCACTCTTGTGTACAAAGGAAGGTTCACCTCCTCCTGACCCCGAACTCCACTCGGTTAAGTTAGGAAGTTTTACTATCCCTCAGGACAACCCTTACAGAGTTACACTCATGAAATATTCACTCACAAATGAAAAGCTTACAATGAACCTCACACCATTAAGACTACAAATCTTCCTTGGAGAGTGTTTTCTCACTAAAACTACTCTAGATCTTTTGTATTTTCAGTGTGCAAAAGTTGTTTGAAGTATTTGACCAACCACTATTTATATAGGACCAAGAAAGTGCCTCATTAATATTTCTAACGGATAGAAAGTAGCTGAAGAGTCAACTAGCCGTTGGAGTATCGGACGTCCGGTACATCCGAAACATGTGTCCGACAGCAGGCAGTGAGTTTGAAAAATTTTCTTCAATTCTATCGGACGTCCAGTGCTTGCGTCCGAAAGTAGACAATAAGTTAGAAGGAATATCTCAATTCTATCGAACGTCCGGTATTGTCTTTGTGAGCGTCCGACAGCTTTCGTCGAGTTTGAACGAACCTATCGGACGTCCGATGTTTGCGTCCGATCGAGGTCAATGAGTTAGGGGGAATGTCTTATTTCCTTCGGACGTGCGGTGGTGGAGTTCTTTATGCGTCCGAAGTTGCGCAATGATTATCGGACGTCCGATCCAAGCGTCCGACAGCTTTCAGCAGCCTTTGTCCCTTTCAATGCACTTAATCTTTGAACCTGATTTGCTTCATAACTGAAAATATTTCTTGAAAAGATATTAGTATTATCCATTGTTTTGTAAACATCAAAAGCTAGGGATCAAGGTCAACATTCTCCCCCTTTTTGATGATGACAAAACAATGGATGGAAGAAAGAAAAAGATTTTGCATATGAGTATAAACTCCCCCTCACTCATTGCATCAAAAAATTTTATAAGCTCAGAACAACTCCCTCTTTCACATAGCATCCATTTCTCCCTCTTTTTGTCATCATAAGATGAGAGTAAAATCCAACAACCATAATTCAGTAACAATAATAGAGAATCCAGTATTTCAAGCGAAAGCAGAGAGATGATACCAGAATTCAGCAATCACAAACATACTAACATTTACCAACATATCACAGAGAATTGATACCAAAAAAAGTATCAAATAGAGAAATGAAAGAAGCATCAAATAGAGAAATAACAATCAAAATAATTTTCAAAACAAATCATCATTAAATCAGTATCATTCGATCAGCATTATTCATTCCTCCCCTTTTTGTCATCATAAAACTTCAGTAATATTCAAAAATATCAAGGAAAACTCAGTTCAAAATATCAGAAACATCAAAAGAAAATTACAAAAAAGCATTATGAACAAGAATCTCATCAATCTTATCAATATCTCCTACTTTTTAGAGTTAGCATCATGTCTAACTATCCACATGCAATTCATGCCTCTTCTCATATTCTTTCTCACATAACAATCACTTTTCATGTGACCTTTTTGACAACAAAAATTACACATAACCAAAGAGTTATTTACATGAACATGTTTAATAAATCTTACTTGTCTTCTCTTATAAATAGCAAATTCATTTGCACCAAAATTTATCTTCTTCTCATGAGTGCTAAGATGAGCCTTTGATTTATTACCTTGAAAGCAGTCTTATTTTTTATGTTAGAACAACTCATTTAAATTATCCATTCTTCTTTTCAAATCACCTTGTTCCTTTTTGAACATTTCACAAAGTCTTGTTTTTCTAACAAGCTCAAAGTGTAAAACAGTCTCACTCTTTTTCAAGAAATCACTTTCAGTTTTCAATTTTTTATTTTCTTGGAAAAGACGTGTATTGTCTTGAAGAAGAAAACCAATTTTATGTTTTAATTCCTTGTTTCTAGCACAAGATTCTTTCAAACTATCATGCAATTTTTTAATGAAAGATTCAAGATTATCATCAGTTTCATCATCACTATCAAATTGAGAATTACAAGTTGTTACCTCATCATCTCCAATGGCCATGAAAGCCAATTGAGCAGATTCTTCTTTCTCTTCAATTTCACCATCGGAGTTGCACTCATTCCATGTGAATTGAGAGTTGTTGAAACTTGGCTTTTTTTCACCGTTCCTCTTCTTCATTGGACACTCACTCATGTAGTGTCCAAGTTGGTCGCATTCAAAGCATTTATCAGTTTGCTTTTCATTGTACTCTTGCTTCCCTTTGTTTCTTGTGTTGCTGAACTGATTTGGGAATGAGTTGCTGTTTCCTCCTTTTCTGAACCTTCGTTTGTTGAGGATTCTTTTGAACCTTTTTGTGATGAGTGCAATATCACTGTCATCACCTTCCATGTCATCTCTATCTAAGGAGACTGAATCATTTTCATCTTGTAAGGCTTTTAGAGCAATACTCTTTCTCACCTTTGTATCTTCTTCCTCCTGCACCTTGGACTTGAGTTTCATCTCATAAGAAGTTAGAGAATTGATAAGAGATTCAATCGACAAGGTATTTAGATCTTTAGCTTCCTCAATGGCAGTCACTTTACTCTCCCAATCCTTGGACAAGACATTCAGGATTTTTCTATTTTTCTCACCTAGAGAGTATTCTTTTTCCAACACTTCTAAATCCTTAATGAGATCATTGAATCTACAATACATTTGATCAATATTTTCATGAGACTCCATCTTAAACGACTCATATTTAGTAACTAAGATAGATTTCTTTTGTTCTCTAACATTGTCACTACCTTCATGAATTTCTTTCAGTTTGTCCCAAATTTCTTTAGCTGACTTGCAACCCTTGACTCTAATAGATTCATTTGAGTCTAAAGCACAATATAACATATTCATGGCTTTTGCATTTAAGGTGAGATGAGCTCTATCCACAGCAGTCAGTTCACTTCTTATTTTTGATCTAGATCTATGATTATTTTCATCTATAAGAGAGGCATCATATGGACATTCACTAATAATAAACCATAATTCAATATCAATTGATTGCAAAAAGATAATCATTCTTTCTTTCCAACTCACATAATTTGACCCATTAAACATAGGTGGTCTAATGACAGAATGTCCTTCAAAAAATATGGCATTATTGGTTGTCATTATTACTCCTAAGTCGATTGAACTTAATCTCAAGGAGACCAAGCTCTGATACCAATTGTAAGGATCGAAAACAACCTAAAAGGGGGTGAATTAGGTTGATTAAAAACCATAATTTAGTTATGGGCACTTTTTGCTCAATATGAAATTTACCCTCTTTTCTAAGTGATCACACAATGAATCAATTAATGAATGAACAAAATCACTTGAGAGAAGTAGAAGAGATAAGCAATGTAAAGATCACAAACGTAACAATATATGCCATCCAGTCACGTGAATAAGTACTACAAGCCTTCCTTCGCCACGAGCCCTGTGGAAGGGAATAAAATAGTTTTGGGGTGAGCTAGAAACTCAGTGAGTAACCAATAAAAGCAGTCATCAAATCAGTTTCTCAATAGTTCATTTCAATGATGTCATGAATCAGTAATCAAATATACGTTTATTGCTCTGGTGAGCCAGTGAAATCATTGCACTTAAACACCCAACGCTCAAATAGATCACTTAACGTTAAACAATAAGGGGGAGCAACGTTGGTGCTCCAGATCATGTCATGAACAATAAACAGGGTGGAGACGTTGGTGTTCAGCACAAGACTCCCCAAGAACTCATTAAAGCCAAATCATGTCATGAACTCACATGCAAGCACGCATGATATGCAGTCGAGTAAATAATACAAGAAACATTTCAAAAGTACTTGGGAAATAGTTGAGGGTCACTCACCTCCACGGCTCAGAAACCATCCATCATATATCATTACCTTGCCCGAGTCCAAGCCCTAAATCACAAACTCAAAGCAATCATACATTCTCAAAGTTCGGACAGCATTTCCCCATAAATGCTTCATTTCCAACCTACAATATATCACCAATCACACATACGGTTAATAAGCAATAAAATGCATCCAATTAGGCCACAATATCCCTCAATCAAAGCTAATTAGAAGCTTAAGAGCCACCATTAGAAAAACCCCCAATTAAACCCTAGAAACCGGAATTCATTCCCTCAAGCGTAAATTTTTCGCAACGATCGCAATTAACGTATAAAAGTTCCGTTTAACACCTTTCGGCACAATATCCATAACTGAATCTACCCTTATTGGATTGAAACGAATCTTATGGCGTTTCAAAATCAAGACATAAACCTACATTTCTTATGAAGACCTCCAAAGCCAAATCATGCAATTTCATGGTCAAAAATGGGAAACTCCACGAAAACAGAAATTTGGGCGTGAAACAGGGTTCATGGCAGTCAAGGGTATTTCGGACATTTCACAGGCTACAGTACTCAGATCGAGGTGAAATTTTACAGGCAGCTAGTTAACACCATTTTCTACAACTTTCATGTTTTAACCTAAGTCTGATTCGGCCTCTAACATTCTCAAATAAATCCGGTCAGAACAGGGCAAAAACAAACCCTAAACCTGGAATTTCGTATCAAACCAGAAATTTTCCGCAACCAACTTCAACTAACATATACAAGCTTCATTTTACACCATTACCAGCCATCATACCATGATCAAACCATGATCCTCATACAAAACAGAAAAATAACAAGAATAAATCAAAATTCATCAAACCTTCACTTCCAACCATAAACAAACCATAATCACACCATATGTCATCATATTAAACCACTAAAGCCACCAATTGAACATTAGCAAAGCTAAAGGGAAAGATTCTTAACAACTCACCTTGTAACCTCAAGACAACAAGCAACTTAGCATATTTGTTTCTCAAACCACTTCACCACTCACCTTAATCCTACCAAGAGAACGGTTTTTATGGAGCAAATCAAAGTTTTAGCGGTTGGATTGTGAGATCAAGGCAAGAAATTGAAGAAAGAAGTTGGAGGTTTCTTTCTTTTTTCTCCCTAAGGAGTTCGGCCTAGAGACCTTAAAATGAAGAAAGAAAATGGCCAAAATTAGCTTTAAGATGGTAAAAATATCTTGATCAAAAGTCCAAGGGTGAATTGAATGGTGACACTTGTCACCTTTTAGCTTAAAGCTTATCTTTTTGTCTCTCTAATACAAATCTCTTAGTACCTTGTAAAATAATATCACTTAATACAAACCTCCAATAAGTTGTCAAAAATATATTGCATTTACCGCACTAGCGGGTCCCACGTCTATAATACACTTCAAACTCAACGTGGACTAACTTGTATCAATGAAATGATTTGAAAACTATATTCCCTTATAAAAATGTATAGGAAATTAATATATTGAAGAAAGGCATAAAATTATAGACAAGGAAACAAAACAATGTCTAAAAAATATATAAAAATTTTCGGGTTCTCACACTCATCCTTTTGGGGCGTCACATATTTTGATTCAATGTTACCTTTTGGATGTGTAAAATGTCCCAAATGTATATATATATGGAAGTGTTTATCCTTGTCTATTAGGTTCACTTGGTTGGGAATGTATGTTTTCTAGGTTTATATGACATTTACTGGTTTTCGTTGAGGATTGTGATGTGGCAGCGGTATCTTCTTTTGTTTTATTTATTTATTTTTTCCTTGGGAACGTTGTACCAAAGATTTATTGTATCATTTAGTTTAGCTCAATTGGGTTCTGAAGGTTTATTTTCTCGAAGTTCTTTTGATCGTTTGGTAGGGTTTACGTATGTTTCAGATTCGTAGTCCTGACAAGAGCTGGGCAGCCGGTCCGCCGAACCCTAGGGTACGCCCTAGGGGGAGATGGGGTCGTCACAAGTGACTGGTCTAAATCAAAACCCTAGAATTGAAGGGGATGACCAAGTGGCTACGGCCTTTAACCGTATAACTGATGTCTTTGAGCGTCTAGCTGAGCGCCAAGGCCCTAAGCTGGTCAACTCACCTAGAAACCAAGAGAGGGGTGAGGATGGAGCCCTAGAGTGTTTCTCGAAATTCGCCCCACCTAGATTTTTTGAAGGATTTGATCCCAAAGTGGCAGAAAATTAGTTTGAGAGGATGGTAGAGATATTTGTCCCCCTAGATTATGCCGAGAAAACGCAGGTGAATTCGCCATCTTCCAGTTCAAGAGAGCGATGATGCGCTCATGGTGGAATGTTATTAGGGTGAAGTGGAAGAGAGAACAAACCCCCTGAACTTAGGTAAACTTTGAGAGGGAGTTTAACGCCAAGTTCCTCCCGCCAATGATGCAAGAAAATATGGAGAACAACTTTATTAGGCTGAATCAAGGGTTGCGAAGCGTGGCCGAATACAAGGAACGGTTCACCAAACTTTCCAAATTTGTCCATGAGCTAATAGTCACGGAGCGCAAAAGAATAAGGAGATTCATTCAAGGGTTAAATATAGAAATCCAAGAGTCCCTAGCAGCAGCCTAAATCACCACTTTTACGGATGCCTTAGATAAGCCACAGAGGGTAGAGAATGCTAAATCCCAATCTAAAACCTTTCATGCTAGAAAGAAGGGTAACCCAAGCGATGCCCTGGACAGTCCGAGAAGTCTAGCCAACCCCTTAAAATAGGAAGAGGGGCTGGAGGAGTAAGGATGCTCGAAAAACTAGGAGGACCTCCATCAAGGGGAGCCCCGCCAAAAGGAAATCAGAATGGGCGAGATCAGCAAAAAGGGAATTCTCAAGTTGGTCAGGCCGTGACTCCTCGTTTGACTTGTGGATACTGTGGCAAGTTTAACCACACTGAGGCCGTGTGCTGGACAAAGCAAGGAAAGTGTCTGCTCTGCGGTAGTGTCGAGCATTAGATCTCGAGTTGCCCTAATGCCTCTAAGGAAGGAGGAAATACTCAGCAGCCTGCTAGGTCTACTTCAAAGCAGTCGAGTGCTGGAGGGAGCCGACTAAAAGTGCCAGGTAGGGTTTATGCCTTAGACAACCAGCAAATCCCTAACCCAACCGAAGTGGTGGAAGGTACGATCCCCATTTTTCATTGTCTAGCTAGGGTTTTAATTGATCTCGGGGCAATCTATTCATTTGTAGATCCTAACTTTATGAAGGGTATAGACTTACCTTTTGATTTGGAAGTTAAGACTCCTATGAGGAACCAGTGCCGAATTGCTAATTAGGTTTATAGAAGTTGTGAGATTTGGGTTGGTGAGAGAAAATTATTGGCAGATTTAATGAGCCTAGCAATTAAGGGATATGATTTGATACTTGGGATGGATTAGTTAGCTCGATACCATGCTCAATTGGATTGTAAGATGAAATTAGTAGAATTACGCATCACGGGGGAAGCAACTTTGAAGTCAGATGTGAGGGGTAGACTAGCATCGTCTGCTCTAATTTCAGGGATTCGAGCTAGAAAATTATTGAGTAGTGGGGTTGAAGGATATCTAGCCTTTCTTATAAATACACTTGGGATAAGGTGAAGTTGGAAAATGTGCTAGTAGTGAAAGAATTTTCCAATGTCTTTCCCGAGGAATTAGAGACGTGGCCTCCGGAGAGAGAAAGAATGTTTAACATTGATGTAACTCCGGTGACGGCACCTATCTCTAAGACACCTTACAGGATAGCTCTACCTGAGTTGAGAGAATTGAAATTGCAGTTGCAAGATTTATTAGAAAGAGCTTTATTAGAGAAAGTGATTCACCGTGGGGAGCTCCAGTGCTCTTTGTTAAGAAAAAATATGGAAGTTTAAGACTATGCATAGACTATCGAGGCTTGAATGATGTGACCACTAAGAACAAATACCCTTTACCTCACATAGATGAGTTATTTGATCAACTGTAAGGGGCCGTGGTATATTTCAAGTTGAATTTAAGATAGGGTTATTAGCAGTTGAGGATCCTAGAAGTGGATGTGCCTAAGACCGCTTTCAATTCGAGATATGGGCACTTTGAATTTGTAGTTATACCTTTTGGATTAATTAATGCTCCAGCAGCATTTATGGACTTGATGCATCGGGTCTTTAAACCGTATTTGGATCAATTTGTGGTGGTATTCATTGATGACATATTAGTGTACTCTAAGTCTCAAGAAGATCATGAACGACACCTGAGAATAGTCTTGCAAACCCTGAGAGGGCACCAACTTTTTGCTAAGTTCAATAAGTGTGAGTTTTAGTTGGAAGAAGTAGCCTTTCTAGGTCATATAATCTCTAAGGAATGGATTACTATGGATCCAACTAAGGTAGAGGCCGTTTCTAAGTGGAAACGACCAGAAAATCCTATCGAAATTCGTTAGGGTTAGCGGGGTATTACCGCCGGTTTATCAAGGATTTTTCTAAGATCGTGAAACCCCTAACCGAGTTGACTAAGAAGTATGGCAAGTTCATATGGGATTCTAAATGCGAGAAAGTGTGATGCCCCCGCTTCTCCCAAGGGCGAACCCAAGGGTATCGGCGGGACGCCTGCCTAGCTCGCGCCAGGACTCAAAATTTCAAAACAATAAAAACTAGATAAACCAAAAACGTACTATTCACAATATAGCCAACTCCAAAAGAGTTCTATTTACATCCCCAAAAGCAGCTAGTCAAACCACTATATTACATTATGATAACAACCAGCAGAAAGTAGACCCTAAGGAGGGTCCTTATACAAACCACCAAAACAAAAACAACCATCTTAATTGTCCAACTATTACAAGCAAACCTAACTATACTAGTGAATGTGCCAAGGAGTTCCCCGTGTCGTCCCCTGCTAAGGAAAACAAAGGAAACGGGGTAAGCTATGTGCTTAGTAAGTAAACAGGGGTAAAAATCGTAAATTTCACATTTAGATAACCAACTATTTCACAAAATGTCAAGTCAAGTGCAAAAGTAACAATACAAATGAAGGATACAGGTTGGCTCCAAAGCCAAGTCGTTTGCCATGCGTGACCTCCTGCCGACACTCCATCGATCACAAATAAGGTCTGTAGAACTCCACTTGTACTCTCACCTAACACCTTATCACCCTCACTGGCCAGTCACCTCACAAACTTGCTCGAGCGAACGAAATTGAGCTTGGTTCACAAGCTCGATTCACAAACTTGGTTTACATTCTCGGTGAACCGGATTCACAAACTTGGTGACCTCAGACTAAGTTGGACTGGCTTCGACTAAACTCCTGCTGGCTCGAATAGTCCATCTAGGTCGGAAGATCGACCCCGACTCACAAACGTTACCCCGAGCTACAAGCTCAAGGGGTTCAAACCCAAAATAATTCATTTAGACATGTCATGTATAAATATGCATGAAAATTAGGGTTTAGGTCGAGTGCGGTAAAGTACACCCTCGCCTAGGTACCCTTTCATTCACCTCAAAACACATAAGCAAGTTATATACAAAACGGCCCGAATACTTACCCAAAGAACCAAGATAGCAAAAGTACGAAAATAGCGTCACGAAGGATAGCTAGTAGTAGGCCCCACCGGCTCCGCCTAACTCACCACCGTCTGAAATAGAAGATTGCATCACGTTATATCACAAACGGCTATTAACATGCCTAAAACAAACAAAATGGAAAAATTGGTACTTGCAAGTTCGGAAACGGCAAACGAAAACGTAAACGGCCGGCAACGGAAACGGCAGATTTGGCACCTAGAACCGTTTTGATCAAATTCCAGGGTACGATTATCAGATCGAAGTACATGAGATACCGTTGCGAAGCTAAGAATAAGGGATACAACTTTCATAAAGGCACCTCAAGCCAGATCTCAATGGAACTAGGACAAAAATGTGCAAAAAAGTGCAAAACAGTTCCAGCCATTTCATTTCGGGTTACCAAACAGGCCCTGTTTGAAAGACCATAACTCACGACTCAGAAATCGGAATCAAGAAATTCCAGAGGCGTTAGAAAGATTATTTATAAGTCTATAACTTTTGTGTTTTGACCAAAAGCTGAATCAGTATGGAGCATAGGGAAAAAGAGGTTCAAAGTTCCTGTCAGAACTGTCCAAATTCGAAGGCAGTTCTGACAACCGATCTTGTTTTGGTCATAACTGAAGCTACGGAACTCGGATTCGGATGCACTTTATACTGTTTTGAAGCTAAGACCAATATCTACATTTCTTATGAAGGGATCAACACCCAGTTCACACGTTATCAAGACGGACAAAGCATGGTCAGAAGCAAAATTCAAAAACGTAACACAATCCAGTGTTCAAAACAGGAGTGAGTGTTTTAGTTATAACTTGGGCTACACTGATCTGTTTGACCTGAAATTTTGCAGGCACCTTAAGGACTTAAGAAGCTACAACTTTCATGTTTTGAGAAACTTCTGAATCAGCACATAACATAAAGAAAAACAGAATCCAAGTTCAGATTTGTGGACTGCCCTGTTTCCAGTTTTGCCGGTTTCGCGCGCCGTAACCGCACAGTCCGTTTCTATGGTTCTCATACAAACCTTCAGGCCAAATTCATACCAAATAAACACACATAAACACCTCCTATTTACTCTACAAGAAAACCGAAATTCCTTTTCCAATACTAACCATAATCTAGGTGCTAATCCTACTAATTTTTCTGGTTTCTCCACCTAATCAATTAAACCCTAATCACTTAAGCCTTAACCCAACCAAACTAACTTTCCTTTGACTTAGGGTTTCATGACCAATCTGGAATTTGCTACTTACCAACCATACAAATGAAATCAAGGCATCAAAGATGCCATTAACAAGCCAAAATCCAACCAAACCAACTCTATGAATCATGAATCAAGAAACCCTACCTTTTCCTCCTAGCCTTTACCAAAATCAGCAATATAACCATCACAATAAACCATAAAAACTACTCCATAATCATCATACAACCCATAAAATGCATAATCACAACAAAAGCATCACTTCCATAACTTTAAGATTAAAACCCCAAAATTTAACTTCCAAGTAAGATGATATACCTTCAAATAAGCTTTGTTGATGTGCAACCTCCAACAATCAAGTGCTCAAGTTGTCTTCTTAAGCTCCACAAGCAAGATGGATGGCTAAAAATTGAAGAACTTTGAAGAAAATCTCTCCCCTCTCTTGCTCTCTCTCTCGGCCTCACTCTCTCCCTTTCTCTTTAGTTTTTGTTTTGTTGTTTTCTTATGATAATCTTGCAATCCTAAGGTAATAAATAAGTCAAAGACCATAGAAGATATTTATCACTTCCACCAATCAAATAAAAGCTCAACTTTTTGCTCTTAAGCCCTTACACCTTTACTTTCTCTTTCTTACTCCTTTTCCCTCAAACATTTGATAACCTTTCAATTAACTCCATAAGTGATAACTTAATCTAGTCCAAAACATGTAATCACACTTAATTGCTTCACTAATCACTTTCCTTTCTTAATCACCTATACTTAATCATACCTTAACTCACATAAAAGCAACTAAAAACAATATTTTTGTCATAGGCAAAATTAGGGTTTTAAACCCAACTTAGAATTCTAACAAATTATAACACTAGAAACTTTCTCTAGTTTAGGGTTTTCCTAACTTCTAAACTCACTTAACCTATATAAAATGGATCAAATCCTATACTTACCCGCACGAAAACACACGCTAGCATAACTAACTTTAACCAACACTCGAACTTATGATTAATACAAAACTAGAGTTTCAATCCGAATCCCAACTCAGGGTTTTCTACTTAACCCTAAAACCCCAAATTTTACCGTACAAATAATGAATATCACCTAATATCAAACTTAAGAACTGACCGGGGTCTCACAGAAAGGGTTCCAGGAGTTGAAGAAGTGTTTGACCGAGTCACCTGTATTAGCATTGTCGAATAGAGGAGATGGTTTCATGGTTTATACAGATGCTTCAAAGGATGGTTTAGGGTGTATGTTAATACAAAATGGAAAAGTGATTGTTTATGACTCCCGTAAGTTGAAACCTTATGAGCAGAACTATCCGACCGATAACTTGGAGTTAGCAGCAGTGGTGTTTGCCTTGAAACAGTAGAGACATTATCTATATAGGGTGACTTTCGAGGTTTTCACTGATCATAAGAGTTTTAAGTATTTTTTCTCCTAGAAGGAGTTGTGTGACAGCCCCACCTTACCCTAAGGCGAACCAAAGGGTTCGGTGGACCGCCTGCCCAGCTCTCGCCAGGACTACGGAGTCGAATCACACAAATCCGATATTACACGAGATAGGACCCAAAAGAATTGAATGATTGAAAACCGCCAAGCTTAACAGTAACTTACCAAAATCACATGGAAAAAAAAACATTTTCATATATACATGTCGCTAGGTTTACAATTCAGATGGAACCAGTGAAACGAAGTACATTTAGAGTTTGCTTCCCCTCGAGGAGCTATACAAAAGAACAAAAGATTATCTAACTAGCTCAACTCGCTTTTCAAAATCATGATTTCCAAAAGAGGTTCCTGTAAGGAAAACAAAAGGAACAGAAAGGGGTGAGCTTGCGCTCAATGAGGTACCAGACATATAGCAGAAAAATCATGGCATTTCACATTTAACAAATCAGATACACATGCTAGATGTAAAGTAAAGTAACTAATGATTCACATAGGAAGGATACAGGTGGCTCTCAGGAGCCAAATTCCCATTTGCGTCACCGAAGCTTGATCGAAGTTGACACTCCGCCAACGTATATAGAACCAACGTCCGTAGACCCCTCTTTACACCGAATCCCGTTCACCAAACACCCCTTTACCGGGCCCGCTCACCGCAAACGAACAGAAATGGTAATACTCGAGTATACCCGGAATCAAGGGTCTCAATACCCAAAATCCCGAACAGACTACCGTGGTTCGTTATCTAATCGTCCAGGCCCTTGCCGGCCCGACTCGAATAACTTAGCCACAGGATTGAGCTCATAGGTCATAGAAATCCGAACAGATGCAGACACAGATAACAGATTCAAATTTTGCATGGTAAATTGGCATATGAACAGACAAGAGAACGAGTGTGATAAAGTACACCCTCGTCTCAAACAAATTAAACAGATTGCAGAGCAGAAATCAAGTTAAACAGCAATGGAGGGGAGTGGTACACTCACTGGCTCAACTTCAAAAGTTTTCACTTCAGATTGGCCTTAATCGCCAAGAAACCCTAAAATAATCAAAAAAAACCAATTGAAGGTTTCATATCCAAATCGAGCAAACGGAATGCACAAGTGAGGCTCGACTACACGTCGTATGCCTTGCCAAATAAATACTAATGCAAGGGTGCAAAAACATGATTTTCTTGGAAACAAAAAGGTAACATGAAGACTTAGGCGCAAACAACCCAAAAGCCTTTCATTTCTACCAAAAGGCAAATCCAACTTAAAGGAACCAAACGGCCTAGAAAATCGGGCAGCACTTCCCCTAAATTTCTTACTTTTCCAGCCCTTAAGGCTTCACTATTACCTCAAATCAGTCCCAACATCTCACACAAAAGTCATCTCATTTCCCAAAAGCCGTTCACTAGGCTCAAAGTAGTACAAGTACAAAAGTTAGCTAGGAAATGATCGGAATGAAAACAAGCCTTAAAACTATTCAAATAAACACAATAAGATTCGTTTACAAGTCATAAACCAAGGCCAAGTATTACCAAAATAAGGTTCCATAAGAATATATAAGCATTAAAGGAAACCAGAAAATCCGGAAATGGAAATAAGCTTTAACCCAAGAAAACAGTTTTTGACGTCCTTTTGCGGTTTTGGCACCAAAGACACTACGATTGTCGGATGAGG
The DNA here is from genome assembly GCF_003713205.1 of Coffea eugenioides. Taxonomy (NCBI): domain Eukaryota; kingdom Viridiplantae; phylum Streptophyta; class Magnoliopsida; order Gentianales; family Rubiaceae; genus Coffea; species Coffea eugenioides. The sequence continues at coordinate 11,390,622 of NC_040037.1, forward strand.
GAGCAAGACCCACCATATCTAAGCTAAAATACAGGGCTACAACAATGTAGAAGGCCACTCAGTCCAAATCCTAGCAAAACTAGGTCAAATATGCAAAATACCAAACCAGAACCTTAATTGCAGGTTTACAAATTACACTATGCTGTAATTAGTCCAACTCAGTCTATACTAGTCCAAATTCATTGATTCCAAAGGAATATGGTAGCTAAGACATCAATTTACATTTCATCAGAAGACCTCAACAACCAAATCTAAAGCAATTCCAGTCAAAACAGCCAATTACAGGCGCAGTTCGGCCATCCTGAAGAACCCAGAACAGCAACAGTAAAATCGACTTTTCTCACTCTACACAACTCCGATGAACCTGAAATTTTACAGACACCTCAAACACATCAATACCTAAAACTTTAATGTTTTAATCCAAGGCCAATTCGGCCTCTAACCATGAGATACAAAACCGGACAGAATTGGGGATATAAAACCCTAACTTTCTCAAATTCCTTCCAAACCCAAAATTGCTTGCAATTACCAATCATGTACACCTACTAGAGTCATTACCCTTCATTACCAACCATCATAGATAACCACAACATCATGATCACATTAAACCAGAAAATACACCATTAAATTGAAAACTTCATCATGTCATCCAAAAGCAAGAAATAAATCACAAATGTCATCACTTTAGCTTCCACTAAGCACAACTCAAGCTTCATTAAGTGTAGGAGGAAGTTCAAACACCACTTACCTAGAACACAAGAGAGGGAGAGTTGTAGGACACCTTAGCTTCCTTGAACACTTCCACAAAATCACTTACTAGCACCAAATGGAGGGATTTTATGGAGTAGAAACAAATTTAAGCAATTGGTTTGGATGATTTGCACTAGATGGAAGCTTGAAAATTGGAGAAGTTTTCTTTCTTTTCCTAGAGAGAGAGCCGGCCAAGAAGTTGAAGACAAGAATGAATTTTGTGTGATTTTTGAGATATTTAAGCAATTGGTCAAAAGTCAAGAAAATGAATAGTTGTCCTACAAGTGCCACCATTCACCAAGTGACACTTGTCACTACATTTAAAGCATTTCTATCCTTTAAGTCTCTCTCACATCAATCACATCTCATCCTCTACTTATCTCTTAACACCCGATAAATTTCACTCAGTATCCGAAACTCAACCTACTTGACCGAATTTTTCCGAACTTTTCGCACTAGTGGGTCCCACGTCCATTATATATCCGTAATTTTTCAAAAACTCTCCAATGCTTGAAAAATCATCTAAAAACTATAATTACTCATAAAATTCACCAAGAAAATTTTCCTAAGCTAGAAAATGCAGAAAACATGCCATTAAAGGAAATAAACCCTAGGAAAATTATTAAGAGGAATTTACGGGTTCTCACAAGTTGAATTTGAGGCAACGTAGATGGGTGGAATTCTTGGAAGATTATGACTGTACGCTTAACTATCATCCTGGAAAAGCTAATGTAGTGGCAGATACCCTAAGTTGTAAGGTGCAAGTGGGCAGTTTAATGGTGAGAGAATGGCACATGCTAGAGGAAGTTAGTGTTTGGAACCTGCATCTTGAGCCACAGAGTATAATTTTTGGAAATATCACTGTGAAATCTACCTTGTTAGATCGAATCAAAGAATCTCAAAAAGGAGACTCTGAAGTGCAAAAATGGATTGTGAAAGTTCAAAAAGGGGAAAAGTCCTACTTTAATTTGGGTACTGATGGAGTGTTAAAGTTTAGAAATCGCCTAATGGTGCTAAAAGATGAAGGACTAAAGAAGAAATTTTGGACGAAACTCACCGTTCCAAATATATGGTGCACCCTGGAGGTAATAAGATGTACCAGAACTTGAAGAGCCTTTATTGGTGGGAGAATATGAAAAGAGAAATTGCCCAATTCGTTCGGCCTTGTCTCACTTGCCAACAAGTTAAGGCCGAGCATCAGAAGCCGTCTAGATTATTACAACCGTTGGAGATACCTGAGTGGAAGTGGGAGAATATCACTATAGATTTCGTATCAGGGCTACCAAGGACTCGGAGAGGGCACGATACTATTTGGGTAATAGTGGATCGGTTGACCAAGTCTGCTCACTTTTTACCGATTAGTATGAAGTACTCTTGGGAAAAATTGGCTAAGTTATACTTGGATGAAATTATAAGGTTGCATGGGATACCGGTGAGTATAGTATCAAATCAGGACCCTAGGTTTGTGTCTCGGTTTTGGCAAAAGATGCAAGATAGCATAGGGACTAGGCTGAATTTTAGTACCACCTACCATCCACAGACCGATGGACAATCCAAACCCTAGAGGACATGTTGAGGTCTTGTATTCTAGATTTTGGAGAATATTGAAGTCAGTACCTTATGTTGGTGGAATTTGTTTATAACAATAGTTTTCATTCCTCAACACAAATGGCTCCTTACGAAGCCCTTTATGGTTGAAAGTGTCGGTCTCCGATTCATTGGGACGAAGTTGGGGAAAAGAAAATTTTGGACCCGACTACCGTACCTTGGATTGAGGAAACTTTTGAAAAGGTGAAGATGATACGTCAGAGAATCCGAACGGATCAAAGTCGCCAAAAGAGCTATGCAGATAATCGGAGGAAAGATTTGGAGTTTAAGGTTGGAGATAAAGTGTTCCTTAAGATTACACCTTTGAAAACAAGCCTAATGGCCGGAAAAGGAAAGAAATTACAACCGATATTTGTGGGGCCCTATAAGGTTATCCAGTGCATAGGGAACGTGGCTTACAAGTTGGAATTACCGTTGAACTTATCCAGAATTCATGATGTCTTCTATGTCTCCATGCTTAAGAAATATCATCCTGACCCGTCCCATGTGTTAGGACCAGAAGAAGTAGAAATTGATGAGAATTTGTCATATTAGGAAAGGCTAGTAAAACTCTTAGATCGAAAAGTGAAGGAGTTAAGACACAAACAAATCCCTCTAGTGAAGGTCTTATGGATGAATTATGGAATCGAGGAAGCAACTTGGGAAGTTGAAGAGGAGATTCGAAAGAAATATCCAAAGTTATTTATAAATCAAGGTATGAATTTCAAAGGCGAAATTCTCTTAAGGGGGGAAGGATGTGTGGACCCGAATTTTTTTTATTGTTTATTTTATTTTATTTTTACTGGTTTATCTAATTATTTATTTATTCATTTGCTCCAATTAATTTATTTCATTCATTTTAATTGCATCTGTATGGTACATTGTCTCATTTTATATTTTTAACACGTTTGCTTGTAAACTTAATTTTTTGCCGCCCAATCGGTGAAAATTTGAGAAAACACATTTTTCAAAGCAATATTCGAGCAGAGAGTGCAGTGGTCTTGGAGAATTAAGGATGATCAATTGTAAACTAAGAAAAGTTAATTGAGGGATTAGAGGTGAGTGAATTGAATTAAATTCAATTAGGAGCACTAATGGGCAACTATTCAATTGTTGACTTTTGCACCAAAGGTTAGCTTTATGCCCCATCTTTCCTTCATCCTCTCACATCACAAAAAATTACACAAAACCCTCTCTCTTCTTCCCTCCCTTTGCCGAAGCTTTCTTCCTCCATTTAGCCAAGAGAATTTCAGTTTCCTCTTCATTTTTGGTCACTAAACTTGCTCCAACTTTGCTCACACTCTTGGATCATCCTCAAGCTTGGTAGAAGACTTGGTGGAAGGAAGATTCTTGAAGTTTAGTGCTTGGTTTCTTGAGGTTTTACATACTACCATTGGAGGAAGGTAACTTCTCAAAGCTCCCATTTTTTTTTTCATCTTTTAGTTAGTTTTAGCTAGATATATTTGGGTTTGTTGATGGGTTCTATGAATCTTGACATTAGGTAGATGCCTTGAGGAAGATTATTAGGTAGTGGCCATGAGGATTTCTTGTTTGTTTGGTTGTTGTTTTAGTGATTTCTAGCTTAGTTTTGTTGTGAGAGTTGGAGAGAAAAATTTGAAGAGAAAGAAGAAGCAAGGCTGTCCGATTTTGCTGGTTTGTTTCTCTTGTTTTAATTTCGAAATTTGTGGTTATATTGATGCAAAAATACTTGTTACATGTTGGGTTATGTGTGTGCAAATTATCTTCCAAAAATAACTTCATTTGAATGAGTTAAAGTTAAGCTAAAGGGAGGAAAACAAACCTGGAAATTTCTGATCAGTGCAGCCGACCAGTGTGCACTCAACAACACGTAATTTTTCTTGTAGGAGTCGAAATCAAGTGCCATTTGTGGCATGTAAAACTAGACTCCGAGGGGTTTCTAATGGTATAAAATATACCTGCTGGTTCATTTTCTATAAGTTGCAGTGAATCGGAAAATTTGGCTGTTTTCCTTTACTGTTTTAACCGCGAGACAAGCATAGCTGCAGTTTGTAACTCGATTTAACCCCCCTTACAAAATGAATTTGAAGACAGTTTCTTCTAGTGATTTTTAGAATTTTGAATCTATTTTTCAACACCATAAACCACGCTAATTTCGAATTTGTGTAGCCTTAGTTATGATCTGATTTAGAAACTGCATCGGGTGTTCCAAAGGTGGAATTTCGTGTATCAGGTTTCAAAAACCAGCTTTCGAAAAACTGTTGCATCTTGATGTAGAAAAATCCAAATTGAATTACATTTGTTGCATTTGAAACTAGACTTGGATTTATTTCAGTGGTATAAACTTCAAGATCTAGTTCTATTCCTATGAATTTTGCTAAAATTTCAAATTTCACTGAAATTCAAGACTGTTTTGCCCTGTTTTTACTGAAGCAGTGAATTGGAGCTAAGATTTAACTGATTTCTGATTTGAATCTGGAAAAAGTATCTACTAGAGAGTTTTAGTTCATTGAATCTATTTTCTAACAGTACAATATTTACAAATTTTGGACTTATGGAACTCAACTTATGATTTTTCAAAAAATGTTGCCAAAACTGAATTTTCCTTATAAAGCGGCAAAAGCTTAAAAAGTGGCTTGGGAACATTTTCTAGATTTCAAGCCTCACTTTCTTAGTTATTTGTGCCCCTTTTTATACTTGAGAAATGGATTTCATCTCCTAGTCTTATGCCCTCGGTTTCCAGGAAAATAAACCATAAATCGAGCGATTTAGCTAGAGTAATTCTTTAGGAATTTCACTAGTTTCATATTTGAAACTTGGAACTTTTAGCTCCAATATTTACTATGAAAATAAGTAGCGTTTTGATTGATTTTGACTTCATAATTTTAGAAATCATGAACGCTCATTTATATTCTAAAACTTGAGCATAGGATTAGTGTGACGCCCCGAAAAGAATGAGTGTGAGAACCCGAAAATCTTCTAATTTTCTAGTGTTTATTTTATTTAATCGCCCGCCTTTTCTACATTTTCTTTATTAGAAAAATTCCCCAGATAAAGTTTATGAGCAAAGATAGTTTTAAAATGATTTTTCTGGTATCGGTTAGTTTTTGAGAAATTAAGAGCGTATTTTGGACGTGGGACCCGCTAGTGCGGTAAATGCATTATATTTTTGACAACTTGTTGGAATTTTGTGTTAAGTGATATTATTTTACAAAGTGTTAAGATATTTGTATTGGAGAGACAAAAAGATAAGTTTTAAACCAAAAAGGTGACAAGTGTCACCTTGTGATTTAATCTTGGACTTTGACCATTTGACTTTACCTTTACCTTTACCAAATAAATACAAAAAAATTGATCAAAATAAGCTTCATTTTGCAAGCTTCTTGGCCGAATGTTCTTGCTCAAGAAAGAAAGAAAAGCTCTCAATTTCTTCCTTCTATTTCTTGCTCAATCTTCAAGTCCAACCAATAAAACTCCAAATCATTCCATAAAATCTCTTTGCTAAGTGGTCTTGAGGTGTTTTGTGGAGTTGTTTGGAAAGCTAAGGTGATTTGTTGCTCTATCTCTTGTATGGCTAAGGTGAGTTGTGAAGAACCACTCTCCTCCCTTAATTGATGTTCAATTCATGATTGGTGGTGGTATAAGATGCACTTTTATGGATTATATCTTGATTTTGGTTGAAATGGTGAAGTTTTATAATTTTTGGGGATTTTTCTGTTTTCATATGGATATGATTATGGGGTCATGTATGATGATTGGAAATGATGTTTAATGACTCTAGGAGGTGGAAAAAGTGATTAATTACAATCAATTTCTGTTTTGGAAGGAAAAGTGGAAAACTAGGTTTCAATGTTCTTCATTCTGTCCGAATTTTTAGCTCATAGATATAGGCCGAATTGGCCTTGGATTAAAACATGAAAGTTGTAGGGAATGACATTTTAGAGGTGCCTACAAAATTTCAGGTCAATCGGAGTAGTGTAGAATGAGAAAAGTCGAAATTACTATTGCTGTTCTGGTTTTACCCGAATGTAAGAATTGCTTCTGTAATGGGTTTTTTGGCTGGAATTACTTCCGAATTGGTTGTTGAGGTCTTCTGATGAAATTTATCCCTGTTTCTTAGATTTCAGATGGTTTTGGAATTTCTGGATTTGGACTTGGATAGCCTGTTTTATGATGTTTCCGCTAGAATGCGTTCTGTGAATCTATTTTTGTGATTCTGGTATGGTATCTTGCATTTTTGACCTGGTTACACTCGAAACTGGGTTGAGTGACCTTCTGTAATATTGTAGCCCTATCTCTTAGCTTCGAAACGGTGAGTCTTTCACCTTCATGCCGACAAATCGTAGCGCTTTTGGTAACATTACCCTACGCAAAAATGACGTCAAAACTGTTTTTCTGGTTTCCTGGTTTTGAGCTTAACTTTCATTTCCGAACTTTTCCCTAGCTTGACTTGTACTAGTACTACTTGGAGCTTGCTGAATGACTATTAGATGAACTTGTTGTTGTGTGTGTACCTTTGGGACTGGCTGAGGAAATAATGAAGCCTTGATGGCTGGAAAAGTAAAGAAATTTAGGGGAAGTGCTGTCCGAACTTTGAAGGGATTTGTTTGCATTGAGTTGTGATCTAAGACTCGGATTTGAGCAAGGCAATGATATATGATGGATGGTTTCTGAGCCATGGAGGTGAGTGACCCTAAACTATTTCCAAAGTACTTGTGAAATGTTTCTTGCATTATGTACTCGATTGCATCTCATGCGTGCTTGCATGTGAATTCATGACATGATTTGGCTTCAATGAGTTCTGGGAAATTCTTGTGCTGGACACCAACGTCTCCACCATTTTCGTGAGTTCGTGACATGACGGAGCAAATGGCTCCGGAGCTCAAAAAGGGGCTCCCTCCTAATGTTAATGTTAATGTTAAATGATCTATTTGAGCGTTGGGTGTTCAAGTGCTGTGATTTCACCGGCTCACGAGAGCACTAAACGTACATTTGATCTCTGAATCATGACATCATCGAAATGATCGAAATGCAACATTGTGAAATATATTTGTTTAATGATTTTCCTGGTTACTCGCTGAGCTTCTAGCTCACCCCAAAAATATTTTATTCCCCTCCACAGGGCTCAAGGCGAAGGAAGGACTTGTTGTGCTTATTCACGTGATTGGATGGCTTAGTTGGAATTGTTATATTTTGTACCGTTTGGATGTGGAATCATTTTATGTATAGTTGGAAATCGTTTCCGCTTCACTTATGACATGTAATTATTGGAGAATGTGATGTAATATTTGAGATTTATATTGCAATTTATTTGAGGACTTTAGTGAACAACTGAGTCCCGGCGAGAGCTGGGCAGGCGACCCGCCGAACCCTCTGGTTCGCCTTAGGGGGAGGTGGGGCCGTCACAATTAGAAGTTTTAAAATAGGGAAATAAGTTTTTTTCCTCGATTTTCATGGTAAAAATTAAGTATGGTACTCCTCTTTTGGAATCAAAATTTCTTGCCATGACTTGACTTGAAAACGACTTTTGAGTCCTCCTTGAGTATTATTTCAATGATTAAACGAGAAAGTCTCTTTTAACACGACTTGAACTTGTGGCTTTTGAGTATGGGTAGTAAGAGGATATTTTTCTTATTAGCCTTGGTCGAATACCTAGGTAATCGTGATTGTGCATGTCTCAGGTGATCACGTGGACACTGAGGAGCTCGTCTGACCTCTTGCTTTTCCTCTTGCTTTGCCCTTGACTTTTGGTGAATGTCAAGTGCATGCTTCATGTTACTATGATTGAAATGATACTTGTACAAGTGCTATGTGATTCTTGTGATTTATGAACTTGTCGAGGCAAGGGTGTACTTTATCGCCCTCGTCCTCACCATCTTGATTAATTGCTACTTGTTACATGAATGTTTGTGACTTGTACTTGTACTCGAACATGCTTTTAACTCGTGAGCACAAGCGGCAGCATGTACCACACCCTATTCGGGTGGGAGGTGCCTCTCATCCCTACTTAGTGCTATGATCGATTTTAAGTCGATTGGAGCGTTGTCTCATTGACCAATTGTACTTGTGGGGACGCCCCAACCCATTGGCTAATCTCGTAACTCGAGCCAACAAAGGCTTGGTCGAGAAGCTTGGTGAACCTTGGGAAATTTTATAGCTTGATCTTTTGAGATCTGGCTTAGCATACTCGAATAAGTATTGCCACCTTGTGCTTGTTTGGTTCCGGATCCGAGAGGGTGTTATGGTGGATGGAGAAAGTAAGTGGAGCTCAACGGACATGATGCTACTTGAGTTGACAGAGGGTCAACCAAAGATGGTTAGAACCAGCCGAGACGTGGGAATAGCTCCTGAGAGCTCCTGTATCCTTTCTGCTTGTGTTTTACTTTCTACTTGTTCACTTGTATGAAATTCATGTTAATTCGCTTTTAAGTGTGATATTTGATTTAATTTGTGCTACTTGCTTGCTTGCTTGATTTTTCTTGGTCTCACTTAGCGTTAGCTCACCCTAAGTTGTTATTCCTTAACAGGATTTGGAAGTGGAAGTTGGGAGCTCTAGACTAGCGATTTTTGGTTGAAGCTAGTGAACCTTTTGTATGATATTAGAGACATTTGAAGTGTAAATTTTGTTATACTTGGGTTTTTGGATTGTAATTGTAAGTGGTAGCCTGAGAAGAATTTGGCTTGTATATTTGAAGTATTCCTTTAATCCTAAGTCTTTAATTGTCTTGTGGATCTCTATTAAGCTAGAATGAGTGCGTGAGTCCTGACGAGAGTTGGGCAGGCGCCCCCCACTGATACCCTAGGATTCGCCCTAGGGAGAGGTGGAGGCGTCACACTTTTAACACCCATTTGAAACAACTTTAAATTCTTGAAACCAGCATAAGTAAAAAATTTCTAATTGATTCTAATTTAGCCATCGAAGCAAAAGTTTCATCATAGTCTATTCCTTCTTCTTGAATATATCATTTTGCTACTTATCTAACTTTATTTCTAACTATCTTACCCTTATAATTCAATTGATTTCTAAATATTCATTTCGTGTCAAAAACCAAGTGATCTAGAAATCTTTCTACTAAAATTCATACTTTATTCCAATCAAATTGGTTCAAATTTTTTGCAAGGCAACATTCCAACAGTCTTCTTTTGAAGTCCCATCAACATTTTTGGGTTGAAATTGAGAGAGTAAAGCAGTATTATTAACTAAAAGTTTAGTAAAGAAGCGAGTTTTTACCCTTTCCGAAGAATCACCTATGATAAACTCCCTTGGATGATGCTGATTAAACTTCCATGCCTTCAGGAGATCTTTGGTACTTCATCACTTTTTTTTTTCTTCTTCACCTCTAGATGGAGGATCATCCTTTTTTGATTTTTGTTTATCATTTTGAATAGCCAACGTTTGTACACCTAGATCATTGTCTTCACAAAACTCATGAGTAATAACATCGTTAGATTCATTAAATGTAATATGTGTAGCCTCTTCAGTGACAAGTATTTTTCTATTACAAACTTTGTATGCTCTTTTGTCAATAGTATAACCCAAAAATATACCTTCTTCCATTTTCTTACAAATTTATCAATATGTTCCTTAATATTGCAAATAAATATTTATGACACAAAACTTTGAAATAACCAACAATAAGTTTTTTTTTTTTAAAATTAGAGCTTATAAGAAGTTTCATTTGAAATTGATTTTTAAAAGTACTCTATTCATTACATAATAAGTTGTATTAACCGTTTTGACCCAAAAATATTTTGACAAAACACATTCAATAATTATAGTCTAGCTTCTTCGTGAAGAGTTTGATTTTTTCTTTCTACAATACCATTTCATTAAGGAACTTTAGCGGTTGAAAACTCATGAGAAATTCCATTATGATCACAAAATTTAGGAAAATCACAATATTTGAATTCAATATCATTGTCACTTCTAATTTTCACAATACACAAATTCAATAAAATGTTGAATGTTTGCAAATAAAGAAACATTGAAAGGCTCAACTTTATGAGTAAGAAATAGTACCCAAGTATATCTAGAATAATCATCAATAATTACAAAAGCATAAGCTTTTAAGCCTAAACTAGCAATCGAGTAGGACTGAATAAATACATATGTGAAAACTCTAAAAGTCTAGAAGTAGAACACAATTTTTTTATTTAAAAGAGACCTTGGTTTGTTTTTCAAATTAACATGTGTCACAAATTCTATCTTACTCAAGGTTAATTCTAGGCAAACCTCTAATAAGTCATTTAAGAAATTCATATTAAAGTAATAAAGTCTTTTATGTAAAAGTCAAAGATCATCTTTAGCAATTGTAAGGCATTTAAATCTATCATATTATCAAATTTTTCTAGATAAACAACATATGTGTTATTGTACTTTTATCCTTGAATACAATATTAAAGTTGATGTCAAGAATCAAATATTCATGCTTTTTAAAGAAAACATATAATTTCCTATCACATAATTGACTAATACTCAACAGATTATATACCTGAAATAATAAACTAAAAGAATATTTTGAATAAGGTTACCATGTTTTCTAATGTTACATAATTATTTTTGCTTTTATGTCATTTCTAAGGTGACTTTTCTAGTGTTTTTTGGCTTGAGTTCGATGTAAAGTGAAGCATTACCGATCATGTGTTTTGAACATCTATTATCAATGAATCACTTTGACTCTTTTGTGGTGTTCTTCATTCATATCTACACAAAAAAAATCAAGAAATGACTTTTGGTATCCATATCTTATTGGATCATTGAGAGTTAGTGCTATCTCTTAAAACATGAATAGCCTTCATTCTTAAATTCACATTTCTTTTCACAGAACATTTTCTTTCATGTTACCATATCGGCAACAATAATCACACATAACATTTGAATTTCTTACATGAGAAGACTTAATAAAGCATAATCTATCTTTTCTATATGTAGTGAAATTTTTGTTAACAAATGTGTTCATAATTTTTTTGTTTTTTCAAAATACCAAGTTGTTTTTCCTTTTGAAGAAAATCACTAAGATCATCTATTTTTTCTCAATAAAATTTGTTCCCTTTTGATCTTTTCATAAAATACCTTGTTTTTCTTTTTGAAGAAAATCACTAAGATCATCTATTTTTTCTCAATAAAATTTGTTCCTTTTTGATTTTTCATAAAATACCTTGTTTTTCCTTTTGAAGAAAATCACTAAGATCATCTGTTTTTTTCTCAATAAAATTTGTTCCTTTTTGATCTTTTCATAAAATTTAGTTTTCTCATCTAACTTCCTGTCGCGCCCCATTTTTAATAATGAAAATCAATAACGAGTTTAGAAAAATGGAATTTTAATTCAATTTTTATTGAAAAAATGATTTTTGATTTAAAAAGAAAATGGGCCTAAATGGGGTTTGTAATGCGACGATTTGAGCCCAAATTATAGTTTAAAAGGGGTTTTTGAAATAAAAATCAGAGTCGCCACTTGGTATTGAGTTAAGGTGTACCAAGTCACCTAAAAATGAATTTTTTAAAGAAAAAATAGAAAAACCCTTTTTAAACGACTCCAAGTCTACGTAAATCAAAGAAAAAGGTTCGGGAGTCACATTTGAAAAAAGGGAAGGCAAGGATAAAAATCCGAGGCACCCTTTGGACCTAGCAAAGGCTAGTTGCGTGATTTAGTTAAAGATTTTCTTATTTTAACCTAAAGATTTTTTTTTTTTTTTTTTTAATCCGGCTAACCTCGAACACGAGGGGGGACGCCACTCCCAAATTTATTCAAAAATAGACACAAGAGATGTTCTGTTTTGAGATGTTCGCCAGAAGGGCTAAGACAACCGTACATAAGGCATTCGCATCTTATCTAGGCGGGCTAGCCCCTGTATGTAGTCCGGGAGGGTGGAGGCCCCAAAGCTGTGATCGACACCCGTGGAACTTGCTAGATTTGCCAGGGCGTCAGCCAACCCGTTTGCCTCCCGATAGACATGAGAGAAGGTAACCTGGCGGCCCAGCGCTAAGGCTTGGATGCGTGAGATAGTCTTCCATAGCTTCCAAGGTACTCGTCCATTGTCATTCACCATAGCCATCAGAACCTGAGAGTCCATTTCAACTTGCAGAGAGTGGTAACCTGTGGAGAGCAACATACCCTCCAGTAATGCCGAGGCCTCCGCTTCCATGTTTGTCCTTGAGCCCAAAAAATAGGAGAAACCATGGAGGACATTACCCCCCGAGTCACGAAACACACCTCCCGCACCAGATGAGCCTGGATTCCCTAGAGATGAGCCATCAACATTCAATTTTACAAACCCCTCAGGTGGTGATTCCCAAAGGACCCAGCGTGGGGCCATCCGCTTCGGTGACGTCAGTCGGAGAAATAAGCCCGAGCGGACCAGCTCCCCGTCATCCTGCGTCACTCGAGCGAAAGGCCGGACCTGGGACAAGTGATGCAGCAGCGTTTGAATATTCCAGCAAACCTGAGTTGGGGTTAAAACAACGCCCTCAAACACCACCATGTTCCTAGCTTTCCAAAGGCCCCAACAGATTAGCGACGGCAATACCTTGCACAGCTTACCCCGTGCAGAGCCTGGAGGATGACATAGCCACCATTGCTGTAAACGGGAGATAGTGTCGGCCGTAGGCGACTGAGGAACCCACATGGCCCTGGCGAAAAAACTCCAAACCTGAGATGCTAGAACGCATTCCGAGAAGACGTGATCTTGAGACTCTCCATTCAAGCAAAACGAGCACTTTGAGGGGAGTTGGAGGCCAAACCGCTGAAGGGCATCAGGGAAAGGGAGATACCGATTGAGCAGCTTCCACATAAAGACAGCAATCTTGCAAGGAGCACTGGCACTCCATACACACTTCCTAGATCCAAGGCAAGCTCTTTTGGGCCGCAAAGCGTCCCAAGCTAAAGAAATGGTGAAATCGCCAGAAGATGTGAGGGTCCAAGCTGGTCTAGCTCTGTCGTCTAACTCAATTAAGCGGGTGGACTGCGTCACCATATCAGAAACGGACAGCATTCGTCGCCAGACTCTGGATGCTCCACAGACTACCCCATTGTCCTCACTATAACGGGATCGCATGAATAGTGCCCACAAGGAGGAAGAATGGCGGAACTGCCACCACAGTTTGCAGCTGAAAGCCCCTTGTATGCTTTTAAAAGAACGTATGCCAAGGCCATCCTCCTCCACTGGATAACATAGGTTTTTCCAGGAACGCCAATGATGTTTAGGGCCCAGCTCCGTCTGCCCCCAGAAAAAATTGGCCATAAGGCGTTCCAGCTCCTTTAGCACCCCGGATGGCGGGTCCATGACGGCTAACACGTGCGTAGGTATGGCAGAGAGCACATGCTTAATAAGTATGAGTCGCCCCCCCTGGGAGAGGATCTTTTTCTGCCAGCCCGCAAGTTTAGCAATGAATTTATCGATTAGAAATTGGAAGTATTCTTTTTTCCTACGTCCTGCATATAGGTTGCATCCCAAATAAGGAAGCGGCAGAGTTCCATGCCTGAAACCAGTCATCTGTTGAATTCGACGAATCTGGCCAGTTCCACACCGCCTCGATGCTATGAATAAACTCTTGTGATTGTTAATCCGCTGGCCTGTTGCAGTTTGGTATAAATTTAAGAACCGAACCAAATTCCCGACCAACCTTCTATCTCCGCGCGAAAAAATGATGATGTCGTCAGCAAAGGACAAGTGAGTGACCCGAACGCAACCACGTGACGTTGCATAGGGAACCACTCTGCCCCCCTCGACCTGTGCATTCAGTCCCCTACTTAGAGCCTCAGATGCCAGAATGAAGAGGAGGGGGGACAGAGGATCGCCTTGCTTAATCCCACGGGAGGCCTGGAAAAAACCTTTGGACCTGCCATTGACCAACACAGAGAACCAGCTGTGGGAGAGGTTATTTAAAATAGGCAAAATGAATCGGTAGTCAAAACCAAACTTGCAAAGTAGCTGCCGTAGGAAACACCATGACACCCTATCAAAAGCCTTCATCATGTCCAGCTTGAAGATGCAGTTATTTCCCCGTGCCCTCTTGTCAATGGAGGCAATCATTTCTTGCGCCAAGAGCACGTTTTCAGCAATATCACGACCAGGGCAGAAAGCGGATTGCTCCGCAGAAACAATGCCCGAGAGGATTGGCTGCAAACGATTAGCAAGGACCTTTGTAAAAATCTTGTTTACAAAGGTGCACAGGCTAATGGGCCTAAAATCGGCAAACGTAGATGGGTTTGGCTTCTTCGGGATTAGGACAATCAAAGTGCTAGCAATTCCTTTTGGGATCGGAGTCCCAGCTAAAAAATCCTTAGTCGCTGCTAAGATGTCAAGAGCTACGATATTCCAGCAGTGACGGAAAAAAATGCCAGTGAATCCATCCACACCCGGGGCACTATCCTTATCGAGGTCGAAAACCACCCTCTTGACCTCCTCCATGGTTACCTCCCCCAATAAGACATCGTTTTGATGCTCAGTCACGAGCCGCGGAACGTGTACCAGCAGATCATCCACGTCGCTAACCTTCTCAGCTGTAAGAAGACTCTGGAAAAAACCAACCGCTTCCTGGCCAATGCTGTCTTCATCCTAAAGATTTATCACATTTGGATGTACTATATGAATGCAAATCCTAGACCTAAGAGGGTATCGGGGGGTCGAAATTTCTCTTCAAAGCTCAATTGGTGCCAATCACATTAATTGCGACGCCCAATGAAGACTTTTCGAAGAAGCCACGAATAATGCAAAAATATGAGACTCTAAGTAAAGAAAAGGGATAAAATAATTATACAAATATACATGTCTTAAAGGAGTGCATCATGTCGGGTACGGGGGACTAATGTTCGTGACTTAATTTTCCCTTTAATAGAGGGAATACGAGCGTGCTAAGGCTAGAAAGCCAAACTCGTCCATATCCCATATTCAAGGGGTTATCCCTAATGTAATCAAACAAATGTACTATCCTAATTCTAATTCTTAAATGAAATGCAAAATCTAATGTTATGTATCACACATGGGGGTAAGGAATATACGTATATAAGGGGAAATACGGAATAGGGGATATGAATAGAAAGGAATATGGGATAAAAGATGTACATATAGAAGAAAAGTGTCATGCAACATGGAAAAGACCCTAAAAAAGTGAAAACATGCATGAGATGAAGTGATTTTATCACACAATCATGACGTAATGCTCGAAGGGCTCCTAAGGGTCTAGTGTTGGACTAGCCCATGTCTATGAATTCTCACTAGCATTGGACTAGTGGGAAATCGAAGCAACAGGCCACAACTAGCGTTGGACTAGCGTGGATTCGAGAAATGGACCACTACTAGCGTTGGACTAGCGTGGTGACGTCACACGTTCATTACAGTCAAATAAATCATGTAAAGCATAATAAAACAAATAAACACATAAATCACATATAGCACATAACACATAAGCATGGTATCTAGATACAAGGCCCTAAGAAAGCGGTAACACATAGCACGTAAGCATGCAAACCACACAAAACAAAATAAAACCAATAAGCCCTAACTATTACATTCGGGGAGCCCTACTACAATCTAAGGGGGGGAAGTGAGAATAAATAATTAAAATAAATACCTAACTATTACAAATTTGGCATTCAAGTGCCTTTCAAATGATCAAAATCGAACTAAAAATAAATATACAAACTAAAGCTAACAAAGAAAATAAATGAAATAAATAAAAACATTTAAGAGGCATGCAAATTAAACACGTAAAATCACATAGGGCACGTAGGGTCACCTAAAGTAAGAAATTAGGGATAGAGTGTACCTCCCTAGAGATGGAGCCCTAATGGAGTGAAATCATTTATTTATCCTCCAAAATAAAAGTAAAGATCAAGGTACCAATTTAATGGTGAATAAAGACATAAATGTAAATCATGACACTAATTGAACTCAAATAGTCTCAAATGTCAAAAATTGCTTAAGGGAAATGCCATTAGAATCAAATAAATCATTATTTACATCAATAAAGCCATTAAAATCCCTAGGATAAACGCCCAGAGTTCATATTGCAATCAACAAAAAGGTGATTAGTGCCCAACTGAAAACAAAAGCCCTAAAAAATCAAGTTGTGGGACTCGAATGCAAATGAGATAGGACCTAATTGCAAGAAATTAGAACGTCATTGGGCCTTTGTAACATAGATGGAAACTAAAGGGAGTAAAGTGCAATTTTTGAAACTTTTTGCATGCATGTGTGCGAAAGCTTTCTTCTTCATTCATCTGCAACATTGCAACTTCCTTCTCGTTTCATCACACACGGACAAGCCAACCGAATATCAAGATTTCAGATGAAAACAAACAAACGCTACAACTCCTAACATGAGACTCCATTCTAATAATCAAAATACAGCAATCCAAACATTCCAACATGCGAAAAAATCAGGATAAGACTGCAATTCCCCTTGTGCAAGACTCCTGCCATGGGAGATGAAGGAAAAGAAATGCACGGCTAGCAGGAAACAACTCTGGTTGGTTTTTGGTCACAGGTTTTTATTCACTAGTTTACTCACTGATGGAAACAAAATCATGACATAAAACCATAGTTCAAGTTCCCCTCCCCAACAGATCCACATAGACAGAAAAAGCGTCTTTTGCTACTCCCTTGAACGTTGGGTTCAATTTTTCTGGTGGGTTCTTGAATGCAATCCAAATGTAACTGATGGCCAAACCCAACAAACTTGGATCAAAACAAACAAGATCATCCAGTAATCTTTCCATTTTTCAAACACAAAGTCTTATGTTTAAACGTGAAAATCCGAGAGAAAGAATATGCGAAAATCTGGAAAAAATTTCTGCAACTATTCTATGTTTGCTTTAGCAAATACACAGATCGCACAAACTCATCTCCAAACTAACAAAATCACGGAACCATACAACCCAACGCTAAACAAACACAGTCAAACAGCAACAGGAGGCAAAACTGCGAGGCTTTGCTGTGCTTTCAACCTCGGCAAACACCACACAAATTAAGCAAACAAAACAATCCCACTGTGAATCATGAACCCAACCCCCAAACTCAAGCCAAACCTATGAAACATGAAAGGATATAAGGGACAGCTGAGGTTGGCTTTTGGATGAACAGAAAAAAAAGAATTTGAGAAACCAAAAAGGATAAGAAGGGAAGGAATCATCAGTCAACTCGGAGGCAAAGACAAAACCAGCAGACAGCAGAAAGATGCAAACCAACAATCAAAGAAAACAGCCTTTAACTATAAGAGATAAGGATGTTACCTTAATCACAAGATGAACCGAGGGGATGACCAAGAAAAGGCTCGGATGATTCTGCCAAACCTTCAAAGGAACGTCAATGGGAGAACGATGATGATGACGCAATTACCTCCTTGCAACCCCAGATCCCTTCTCGTCCTCACGGCTGAAACCCTTTTAGCTTAGCTTTCCTTCAGCCGTAAACAACCCCCCAGCAACCTTCCTTTCTTTTTCTCTTTCAAGCTCACGGCCTTCCTAGCGTTTTTTTTCCTTACCCGTAGGTTTCTGACTTACTAATCCCTTGTTTT
Source organism: Coffea eugenioides (assembly GCF_003713205.1). Taxonomy (NCBI): domain Eukaryota; kingdom Viridiplantae; phylum Streptophyta; class Magnoliopsida; order Gentianales; family Rubiaceae; genus Coffea; species Coffea eugenioides. Next base: position 11,408,455 of record NC_040037.1, read on the forward strand.
TGCCGTTTCTTTTCCTATCTAGCCGACCCACTCTCAGCTGCCTACCTCTCTCGTTGTTTTTCCTCTCCCGAAGTTTCTCCCTCTCCTCTGGTTTTTCCTCAGCTCCCCGCCGTCACATACTTGCCGTCCCCTTTTACTCTCCAGTTCTCATTTTTTCTAACACCTAACCGCCTTCCAGCTCCTTCTCACTCTCTATCCGTTGCCCTTGTTTTTCGTCGTTCCCCTTTTTTTCCCCCCTCTGGCTGCGTTTCTTTTCCCAGCCTTTTTATATCCAGTGGAAGACCCTAAACCCTCATTTCAATGGTCACAAGCAAACCTCAGCTCAACCCTTCTCACTTGGCCATCCGATTGGATTCTTGCATGAAACAGCTTTTTCTTTTTCTTTTTTTCTTTTTTTCCTTTTTTTCTTTTTTTTCTAAATTTTAGTGTAAAATGCTCTTAAATCGATTAAAATAAAATGAGAGACACGAAACATAAACAAAATAAAATAAAACAAAACAAAATAAAATAAAAACCTAAAATTGAATCAAATAAGTCTAAAAATCAAAATTTGGTGTCTACACTTCCATTTCAAATCATCACTTTTACAAGCAAAGTTTACTTCATTTTTCAAAAAATCACTATTTTCTTTTCTGAATTTTTTATTTTCTTGAAAAGGTTTGGAGTTTTAATTCAACAATGTATTTATTTTGATTTTCAATTTCTTGTTCTTAGCATGAAACTCCTTCAAACTTTTATGCAATTTCATCATAAATGGCTCAACATTGTCGTTTTTATTGTCATCATCATTTTCATCATGAGAAGAGTGGGTAGATGATACCTCATTATGTGTAATGGCCATGAATGCCATTTGAGCCAATTCAACTTCTTCTTCAACTTAACCATCTGAATTACAATCATTTCAAGTAATTTGAAAGTTGTTAAAGCGTTGTCATGAATCTCCTTTTTTTATATGATCTACGTCCTATTTTAGACATAACCTATTGTAGACACCAAATTTTTGGTGAAATTTCATTTTTAGTTTTTATTTGTTGTGTTCATTTTTAGTTTTTAGTTTCCAGTTTTATTTTTATTTTTAAGTTTTATCATAGAATTTGTTGAAAAAGAAAAAAAAGAAAAAAGAAAAGCATTCAAAAAAAATATGATTTAGTCGTTTGTAATTTAAATTCAATGCTTTCTTGAAAGGAAAAAATGAAAAATATGAAAAATGAAAAATGAAACAAAAAAGATGGAAAAATGGCCATTTTTGTTGTTTTTAGTTGTTTAGTTTTTAAATTATTTTCATTATTATTATTATTATTATTACCTGGTTTTTGGCAATTTGTTATTATTATTATTATATATTTTATCATTTCTGTATTTATTAAGTTGAAAAAAAAAAAAAAAAAAAAAAAAAAAGAGAAACGCGACTTGCAAGCTGCGTTTTTGCAGCTTGCAAGGGAGGACTTCGGGCAGCCCCTTGGGCTGTAAATATAGAAGAGTGCTAAGGGTTTTAGGAGGGGGGTTCCTGGTATAAATAGCAAGAAAGGAGGCAGCCGCAAAGGAGAGAACCAACGGGGATAGAAAAACAGCAAAGGGAAAAAGAAACGAGAGAGGATAGAGAGCCGGAAAACGAAAAGAAACAGAGGTGACGGCCAGGTCTTTGGGTAAGAAAGAGATGGAGTGAGAGAGAGGGCTACGGGCTGGGATTCTGGAAAAGAGAAAGCTTGTGAATAAGTTTCTGAAGCTTGAGGAAAAATGAGAGCTTGAGAGTTTTCCACGGCTGAAGAAAGCAAGAAAGGATGGCTGCTAGCAAAAAAGAGAAAAATTCATCACTCGGCTGACGAACCAGCTTGATTTCGTGACCAATTTCTGAAAAGCTCTTAGCTTTATGGAAGAACTCTTGATTTCTGCACCATCTTGGCAAGTAAAACCAGAACTTCATTTAGGAATCTCCCTAAAGCAACATCCATAGCCCTCCCAAATCAGGACCCAAAGTTCATCATCGCAGAATTTTTGCGGCAAAGTTCCTTTTGCTTCATTTCAAGAGTCAGCACGCCATTTCTTGGAGATTTCACATTGGTTCGATGCCACAAACATTCTGAGGTAACCCTTGCTTCTCCCTTTCTTTCTTTAACACTGTTTCCATGAGAATCCAAATCCAAAAGGCATGAATCCTGTGGCGTTTTTGCGGCTGGTTTAGTTCCTTGATTTTTCATCATGATTTGCTGTCTTGATGTTTCCCCGGTTGCTGTTTTTGTGTTGGTGCAATTCTAATGTTAGGTTTTGGTGTTAAATGGAGTAAATTGCAAGCTTTCTTTAGCTTAGAGGTTGGTTGGCATGATTTAAATGTTTGATAAAGGAACCCAGAAACTTGTGAATGAATCCGGAGTTTAGAGCTTTTTCTTTTCTTTCTCTGTTTGTCTTAATTTTCGTTTGCTTTTCATGTTTTGCAAACTGGTTTTTAGTGGCTTAATATTGCTCACAAGGATTAGAAAGGGTTTGATGTTTGATGGTTTGAGTGATGTGATTGAAAACTTTCTTGTGCTCCTGGTAAAATCCCCACTGGTTTCATCAGATGCAAAATGCATTTCCGTTTGTCCTCATTTTTCTCTTTGCTTGGGTTTTCAATGGTTGTTTGATGTTAGGATGTTCATTAATTGTTGATGAGATGATTACTGATGGATTTTAGTTGCTGATCTCGTTGTTTCTTTTGGGTTTGAGGATTGATATTGGCTGCCTAAGGATTGTTGTATGCTTAAGCCCATAGGAAGCTTTGGCCGAAACCAGCAAAAAGAAAAATGAAGAAAAACTGCTTCAGCCTTCGTGCATGCATGAAATAATTGCTACAAACTGCAATTTGATCCCCCAAGTTCCCTTCTTCTTCACTATGGCCCAGTCAATTGAATGATTTCATCAATTTAATCCTTAGTAGTTTTAATTTTTGCAATTCATTGCTTGTTTGTTTCAATTGACTACCATGCTTCGTTTCAATTGCACTTAATTCATGATTTTAGGGGCTTTATGACCAAGTGAGCTTGTGATTGCTTATTTCCTTTAATTTTTCCCAAATAAATTGGTACCTTGACCCTCTTATTATTTTGGAGGGTACATTAGTAACTCCACTACGTTAGAGCTCCAACTCAAGGGAGGTACCACTTCTTTTATCCCTTTTTGTCTCTCCTATGTGATCTTATGTGTTATGTGAATATGCCTGTCTACTTCGCTTTCCTTACCTCCTTGCATGCATTTACTTACTTTTTACTTTTATTCAAGTTTTATGGGGTATGTGTACACCTCTTGGCTTGTAATAGATAGGGCTCGGAGAGCATCTGGTCCATTTCCCCTTCCCCTTTATGCTTTTATGGGGTATGTGTACACCTCTTGGCTTGTAATAGATAGGGCTCGGAGAGCATCTGGTCCACTTCCCCTTCCCCCTGGTGGCTTGCTTTTGTTGCTACATGTTTAATTGCTTTATTAGGCTCTTGCATCTAGTCGAGCATGCTAAGTGTTACGTGTTACGTGTTTACGAGTGTTTTGGCATGTCTACTTGCTTTCATAACCATGAATGAATGGAATGGATGAATGTACGTCACCACACTAGTCCAATGCTAGTCGTGGCTCATTATTTCATTAGGAATTCATAGAAAGGGCTAGCCCAACGCTAGACCCAATAGGATTTTTCCTTTGTTTTTCATTAGTACATTATTTGCCTGTTCACTACATATCATGCATTTTTCCTTAGTTTTATCATCTGGCATGCTCCTCGAACCTCTTTTCCCCTCATTTTAGGATTTTTTGCATCTCATACTAGTTATAGGGTTCATTTTGCTTGAGTGTCCCCTTAAATATGGGATATAGACGAGTGTGGCTTTTCCTAAAGCCTTAGCACGCTTGTATCCTCTCTATAAAAGGGCAAATTGAGTCACGATTTAGGTCTCCCCGTACCCAACATGCATGAATTCCCTAGGCTCATGCATTTTCAATCCACTCTATCATCACACTTTCACTTTTTCTCACTTTCACTTGCACACGAACACTTTTTATCTTCACTTGCCCACGAACACTTTTATCTTCACTTGCACACGCACACTTTTATCTTCACTCGCACACGAGTACTTTCATTTTCTTTGCACACTTCCACTCACACTATTGTTTTTATTACTTTTTCACACAAACTCACATTTTTCATGGCATGCATTCATCCACTCATTTTTTCACGTCATTTAGGTTTAGGTGTGACCTCTCCAAAAGGATCATTGTTGGGCTTCACAATTAATGTGATTGGCATCACTCAACCTTTGAAGAGAAATTTCCCCCATGTCCCCCTAGGTCTAGGTTTTTGCATTCATATAGACATATCCAACACGCGATACATACCTTGGGTAGAAAAAATAGGAAAATTGGTTTAAGTCACGCAACTAGCCTTGGCTAGGTCGAAGGGGTGCCTTGGATTTTTATCCTTGCCTTCCCCTTCGTCAAATGTGACCCCCGATCCCTCTTTTGGTTACGTAGACCCAAAAAGTTCTCTAAAAGGGTTTATTTACTTTTTTCATTCAAAAAAAAAAATCATTTTTGGGTGACTTGGTACACCCTAACCCTATACCAAGTGGCGACTCCATTTTTTACACAAAAAACCCTTTTTGAACTTTATATGGCCAAACCGTCGCATTATCAAGTCCCATGGCCTTTATTTTCATTTTGCTCACATCTCACACCACCCTCCACACCACAACACACATCAATCATTCAAAAAGTGGGGCGCGACACCTATAGCACGACAAGCCCCAAGGATCTAAATGAACAATACCTAAGTTTGGATAGCAGAACCAAGCAGAATGACGCCACAATCAAGTGCGGTTCTTGATTGATAAGTCAGCGAACACCTTAGGAACAACGCTAAGGTATTTAAAGGAAGTTATAAAGAAGCAAAAAGAGAGCTCTCTCTCAATATTATTGTTAGAAAAGTGGCTACCCTTATAATGTAAAGTAAGGTTATTTATAGCCAAAATCCTAAGACTAATCCAAATTTGAATCAGACATTGATTACATTATTTATTTCTTTAAAATTACTAATCTAATGGCACAAATAGCTAATTTGGCTTGCCATTTATTCCTAATAACTTAAGTAGAAACCTAATAAAATATGTAAAAATAAAAACCCTAAAAAATGATTAGATTAGAATCCATGCATGGATTACCGGTTGAATTCTTGTGTGGATTTGAGGCAGAATGTAACACAAGAAAAATGAAGACAAAACAAATTAGCAATCCGAATCTGTGAGGGGATCCGTGTGTGAATCCTCTTTGGATTGTTCTTCTCTACTTTTCTCAGCTCGATCAACATGCAAAACTCATCTCCACATGTTTTTACCTTTGGTTTGGATCCGTATATTCCAATTTGCTATTGTTTTGTATGAAACAAAGTTTGAATTGAGCCTTTACACACATTTAAAGGTGTACTTTGTGACACCCCGAATATTAGGAGGTTGTTTGTAAAGAAGATACTAAAGTGCATTTCTTTGGGTTTGATTTAAAACCTTATTTTGTTTTAAAAGACTAGAAACCCTAAAATTTTAATCACTGAAATTGTAAAACCCTCACGTTTTTCTTAAAAATTTCCTTTTATTTGGAAATTCATTATTTATTAAAGCCCTACTACCCAATCGTTCCACAATAAGTGCCAATGAACCTAGAAAGTAGGGTTTCACTTTTCGGTTTCAAGATTGGAGCGAATTAGGGATTCGCGATTTTTCGCCGGATGATTTTTCGGTACGGAGCAAGGATCAAATTTGGTGATTAAAAGTGACTTTTAAGTGAGAAATAATATGTGATTAGGAGCAATGATATAAGGTTAGTGAATGGGAAGTAAAAACCCTAGTACGTGTGTTTTTAAGAGAAACGACGCGAACCGACAGGTACCGCGCGCTACCGATTGAACGCACCACTTGACCACCACTTTCTTATCACATGAGCATTAATACTTGAGCAAAATATCCCCCCTCATTGCCAGCTAGCTTGACCGAAAATGTGGACTAAAAATAGCAAGGAAAAGAAAGAGAAAAATGAAAGGTGGTGGTGGCGACACTTGTCGTCACCTAAGAGTTTCTTGACCAAGAGAGTAACCATCCTTCTTATCCCAATTTTTGCACCTTTCCTCTTCATTATTTCAGCAGCTTGGCCGACCAAAGAGAGAGAGAAAAGAGAGAACAAGAACAACTTTCTTCTTCTTAATCTTAGCTATCCAAGTGAGAAATCAAACTTCCAAACCGATTAAAGTGCTAGTTGTGGGCTTAAGAAGCTAGGGCAAACAAAATTTTCCAAAGGAAGTGGAGTATCACTCTTCCAAGCTTGTCTTTGAGGTATAAGATCTGATTATGGTTTTTGGTCTTTTAAATTTTGGTTTAAGATGTCATCTAGTTCATGTTTTGGCTTGATTACAAGATATACAAGTGGATGTGATGATTTTTGGATGATATATGCAGGTTAGGATTTAATAAATTTCTGCCTAAACTTGTTGTATAGTTAGTATATGTTGTATATAAGGTTATATAAGGGGTTTTGGTAGTAAGTGAAGTAAGAAATCAAGAAAGGTTGCATTGAAATCAACAAATCCCAGATTTCTGGAAATTTCCTAATTCAGTTCTGTCCGGTTTTGGTACTCATATTTAGAGGCCAAATTAGGATTGGCCTAAAACATGAAAGTTGTATATAATGATATTTTATAGGTTCCTACAAAATTTCAGATCAATCGGAGTAATGTAGCTTGTGAAAAGACCAAAATACCCTCACTGTTTTAAGGTTTTTCCCAGTAGTCCGTTTGGTCAGTTTATCCAGTTTATCACGTTTATTCACTAGGATCCGTACTGATTTAGCATTTTTCCAAAACATGAAAGTTTTAGTATTCTGTCTTAGATTTTAAACGCCTCCAAGAACACCTTAATCGGACCTTGGTAGCCTGAGATATGACCATTCTAGTATAGTGCGGTTAATTAGCCGTCAAGTTGGAAGTTGGTTCTGTAAATTGGGAATTTGACCAGGTTACCCTTGAAATCTGACTAAGTTACCTTCATGAAAGTTTTAGACCTTCGTCTTAGCTTCGAAACAGTATAATTTACATACTAATCCGATAAACGTAGCTTCAGTTGTGCCCGTTACGCAAAATTCGGTCAAATCTGCCTTTTGTTACTTTCATTTCCGCACTTATTCCTAGCTTTATTGTTGTCCTTGTATGATCTTGAGCCTATTGAACGGCTTTTGAACTTGAATTGATGTGTGTATACCTTTGGGTTGTTGAGAAAAATAATGAAGTCATAAATGACTGGAAATTAGGTAAAAACAAAGGGCATGCTGCCCAAATTTACGCTCGAGGACTATAGAAATACACTTGCGACTTGGGTAGAGTTGATATGAATATCACTTGAACCATCTAGGGTACTTGAGTCTTCTTGTTCCGAGGTATATAAGTAAGGATTTGGCCAAACTTGTACCCTTGAGAAATGAAATAATGATTGCTCGGAGTATGTTTTCCTTGTACTTTCGACTCGCATGGCATTTTCAAGTATAAATGTTACAAAGTTTTATCGTTTAAAAAGCGAGCAAGTGTTTCACGACTACTCTCCAAGTGAATTCCAATTTCTTGATTTTTATTGAACGAAACGTCTAAGTTTCGAATCTTAGTCATGTTTCAAAGTTCTTAAACTGAGTTTTATCGCAGATTTGGACTCCGAACCCGGAGTATAACCTGAAAGTGACCAGTAAAGGCACTATATCTTTTGGTGAGTGCTTTCAACTACCGAATTGCACTAGATACTTGAACTTGATACGTGACCAATATGATTACATGTTATAGACATGAATTGATAGGGCAAGAGTGTACTTTATCGCACTTGCCCTTACGTGATATACGTGTTTATTGTTGCAATTGACTTGATATACTTGTTTATGATGTGCGCACTTCCTGGAATTCCAGAAACCCTGTGGCGAGTTACTCTAGTCGAGCCGGCAAGGGTTTGGTCGATTGGGTAACGAACCCTGGGTCTCTTGTTTTGTCGAGTGGAGTGATATCTCCTCGACTAATCGGTATACTCGAGTATTACTACCCGTGTTTATTGAGGATTTTGGACCCAGTAGGGGGTGTGAATGGTGGACAGAGAGTAGTGTAAGTGGTGCTCTACTGGATTGGTTCCTTTACTTGAAAGTTGACGGAGTGTCAACTATTACGTGATCAAGCTCCTGATGATGAAATGGGAAGTTGGCTCCTGAGAGCCATCCGTATCCTTATGCTTTGGAATGATTATTGTTTATTGGATTATTGTTTCTTCTGAAAACTTTTACACTCGCTCATTTTGAGATTGCTACTTGAAGTGTTATTGCTCACTTTTATGAACTCTTCATGCTCGTTACTTTGCTATATCAAAAACTTGTACTTATAAATAATGGTCAATTTGCTATTTGGAACCTCACTGGGCTTTTAGCTCATACCACGCTATTTGTTTTCCTTACAGGGGGTACGAGCGAGGCATGAGACATGTAAAGACTAGCGTAGTCTAGTTGTTTTTGACTTTTGACTTTTGACTTGTACTCGCGCTATTCCTCGAATAGAATGTTTTGTATTTGGATTGTATATGCCTTGAACCAGTTTGGGTATATTGAGGTTTTGTATCTTGATTGTGCATCAATGAAAATTATAAGCTTGAATTGCGATGTTATTTATGGTCTATGGATGTATGCATGTGATACGAGTGAGTGAGTCCTGGCGAGAGTTGGCCAGGCGGTCCGCCGAACCCTTTGGTACGCCTTAGGGGGAGGTGGGGTCGTCACATACTTGAAGGGTTTGTTTGTACACTTAGCTCAAGACCTTGAGAATGCAAAGGTAGATATCTGGATTCATATCACTTTTGTGATACCCCGACTTTTAGGATAATGTTTTTGTTTAGTCTCAAAGAGGATATTACGGTTTCTTTATTTTATTTTTGTTTTAAAACATTGTTTTATTTTAAAGACTAGAAACCCTACTTGTACTTTAAAACCCTAGTTTACTTGTGACTAACAGGTTGTGTTTAAATCCCTCATATTTGACTCAAAACCCTAATTTTATTCTATGGAATTGTAAAATTCATCACATTTTTCTTAAAATTCCCTTTTATTTGAAATACATTACCTTATTATAGCTATACTACTTATTTACATCCTCAAGGGTTAGAATAAAGAATAGAATTAAGAGTTTTACCCTTAGTTTTATAGTTCGGGTAAATTAGAGTTTTCACGTATTTTGGTAATGTGATTAAGTGTGGAGGTTTGTGTACTAAATTTAGTAATTAAGAGTGAGTTTTAGATGAGAAATAATATGAGATTAGAAGTGAGAATAATGAGTTAGTGAATTATAAGTAAAAATCCTAGTACGTGCGAGTTCAGGAAAAACGGGTAGAACCGACGTGCACCGTTTGTTACCGAGAGAGTGCACCACGTGAACACCACTTTATTACCTTAATACCCTTGCTATTAATTGAGTCAAATCAGCCCCAAAATATCTGATAAAGCAGCCGAAAAGTTGGACAAAAAAAACAAGAGAGAGAAAAGAAAATTTTGACCACCAATCAAATTGTGACATGTGTTAAACTTTGACCAAGCCTTTTTCTTGCTTTCTTATCTTTCCTTGGGCTGCATTTCTTCTTCATTTCTGCACATTTGGCCGTGAGAGTGAGGAGAGAAAGAAACACTTCATTCCATCTTGATTTCTTGCTCAATCTTGCAAACTAACCGATAGATTCACCAAATAATCCATGGAAGTTGCTTAGGAAGGTGGATTGCCATCTTGGAGTGGAGAGTTTTGGTGGTTCAAGCTTCCTAGAGGCTGTTGTGCTTCTCCAATACTAGGTAAGGAAGGTATTAGTTCATGGTTGTACTACTTAATGGTTTACAAGTGAAAGTTATGGTTTGTTGGGTAGATCTCATGGTTTAGTAGTAGATTTGGTCAATTCCAGCTTTGTAGTGTAAAATTTCAGCTTTGGGTTTGAATGATTTTCTTCTTATACTTGCTGTATGGATGGTATATGATGTATATAAGCTTGTATATGAGGTTGTAGTGCTGGTTTCAAGCTTAAAATGAGAGTTATACCTTGAATGGAGCAAATTTCCAGAATATCGGTTTCTTATGGTTCAGTTCTGCCTGTTTCTGTTTGAGTATGGTAGAGACCGAACCAGCCTTAGCCTAAAACATGAAAGTTGTATAGAATTATGTTTTATAGTTTTCTACAAAATGTTAGCTCAATCGGAGCAATGTAGCCTGTGAAAAGACCGAAATACCCCTGACGCTCATAAGTTTAGTCCAATGGACAATTTTGATTTTTTGCAACACTAACCGTGTTTGTTCACCATGATCCGTACTGATTTAGTATTTGGCCAAAACATGAAAGTTGTAGTGTTATGTCTTAACTTTCCAACGCCTCTGGAATCACCTTTATTGGACTTCGGTAGCCTGAATTATTGCCATTTACGTATAGTACGTTTAAGTAGCCCGAGTGTGAGATTCAAGTTCTGTAATTTGAAATTTTGACCTAGCTACACTAGGAAATGGACTGAGTGGTCTTCATAAAAGTTGTAGCTCTCTGCCTTAGCTTCAAAATGGTATAAATTTCACCCTAATCCGATAAGCGTAGCGCCAGTTACGTCTGTTACGCAAAACAACGTCAAATCTGCCTTTTGTTTCCTAACTTAAACTTCATTTCCGCACATGTTCTTAGCTTGATTTTGTACTTGTATGACCTTGAGCCTATTGGACGGCTAATGAAATGAGATTATGTTGTGTGTAACTTTGGGTTTGATTGAGGAAAAGAATGAAGCCATAAATGGCTAGAAAATAGGTAAATACAAAGGGCGTGCTGCCCAAATTTACGCTCGAGAACTAGGTAGATATGCTTGCGACTTGAGTAAGGTTTGAGAGCGAATACCACTTGAACCATCTAGGATATTGCACCTTCTTTTATCGAGGTATATAAGTTAGAACTTGGCCGACCTTGTACCCTTGGAAAAATGAAATTTATAACTAATAGATATACTTTTCTCCATTTCGTCGACCCAAATGGTATTTCAAAGTATAATTGTTTCCAAGTTTCAAAGTCTTAAGAGCGAGCATGAATTTCTTAGAATTCGATAAGTATCTTGAATACTACTCAAACGAGTTGCATTTATTTGATTTTCTTGAAGCGAAACTCCTATGTTTCGAACTCTAGAAAATTTTACATTCGTAAATGATATTTTATCGCAGATTTGGACTCCAACCAAGGAGTTGGACCTGAATGTGTTTTTGAGAGGCACTAGACTTTTGGTGAGTGCTTTCAAATATCTGGTTGAACTTGACACTTGTTTTGATACTTGATCCATGAAAATACATGATACAAGATTGGTTGATCGGGCAAGGGTGTACTTTATCGCACTTGCCCTAATATGATATCTACTTATTTATTGTTGCAATTAACTTGATATACTTGTACTTGATTTGTAAGTGTGGAGTGGCAGTATGTACCACACTCTATCTGAGTGGGAGGTGCCTCTCATTCCCGTCTCCATACTTTTATTTTAATTCAGTCGATTGGAGTGTTACCTCATCGACTTTTGGGGATCCCAAACCCCACTGGCTAGTTAATCAAGTCGAGCCGGCAAGGGCTTGGTCGATTAGATAACGAACCATGGGTAGTTAGTAATATCGAGTGGAGTGTTATCTCCTCGACTAATCGGTATACTTGAGTATTACCACCAATATTTATTGAGGATTTTGGGCCCAGTAGGGGGTGTGAATGGTGGACGGAGAGTAGTGTAAGTGGTGTTCTACTGGATTGGTTACTTACTTGAAGATTGACGGAGTGTCAACTATTACTTGATCAAGCTCTGGTGATGCAATGGGAATTTGGCTCCTGAGAGCCATCCGTATCCTTATACTTTGGAGTGATTATTGTTTATTGGATTATTATTTCTTTTGAAAAACTTTTATACTCGCTCATTTTGAGATTGCTATTTGAAGTGTTATTGTTCACTTTTATGAACTCTTCATGCTCGTTACTTTGTTACATGAGACTTGCACTTTTAAATAAGGGTGAACTTGCTATTTGGAACCTCACTGGGCTTTTAGCTCATTCCACGCCATTTGTTTTCCTTACAGGGGTACGAGCGAGGCGTGAGACGTGTACAGACTAGCGTAGTCTAGTTATTTTGAATTTTGTAATTGTACTCGCACTAGTCGCTCGATTAGGGTTAAATGTATTGAGAACTTAAATCTTTTGATGTATTTGGGACTGTATGGATGGTTGAGATAGAAATGAATGTATTCGTATGTTCCAAACTTGGGAACCGTTATTTCGTTTATTATTGAGGTTGCACCTTATTTTAATTGATGTGAGTGAGTGAGTCCTGGCGAGAGTTGGGCAGGCGGTTCGCCGAACCGTTTGGTTCGCCTTAGGGTGAGGTGGGGCTGTCACAGATGGTATCAGAGCTCCTATCGAGCTCGTGCCGGGAGAAGGTTCTCGGACTGTGGGGATTGGCTTGTTAAGTGTGGAACAAATATCTGTTAATGAGGACCTTAGATATGTATGTTGGGTAGGAATTTTAACTTGGATGATTTGCACTTGGGAGCGTACGGCCTGAGACGTGAATGCTACTAGTTTCGGATTCTTGTACCCGAATACCAAAACTGGAAAACACTAGAATAAAGAACTATATCTCGATTGAACTTGAGATAAATTTGGATGGTAAACGTCAAGGCATGAAAGATTCTAGGATTGGATTTGAGATTGAACTAATTAAGGAAAATGGATCAGTGAGTGTTGTCATGGATTAGTCTTGTGCACGTTTGGTTAAGGTTATGTATATGATAGTTAGATTTGTGATCGTTGCACACGTTAAGGTGCTGGTATTATAATTGTTTTGGTTCTTCGGTACCTACGTACTTTGATTTCGTGTTTCTATGATTTTATTATGATTTGATTACGGATATACATGAATTTCTTATGAACTCATTTTAACTATTTTTCTATTTTCTATACCTCTGTGTCTATTTTCTACACCTCTGTGATACCGCATAGGAACTTGACTTTGATTTCTCTTTAAGTTTTGAATTCTATATGGAATTTTAGGGAACAAAAATATGAGTTCTGTACTTGTATACGAATTTTGGTGGAATTTGGATAACCACCTGGTTTCTTCTTGTGCAAGTTTATAAGTGTACACGAGAGAGTGGGTTAGGGTATGGATCTTCTACCAGAAGGAATATCTAATGACCAGTGAAACTAGGTCAGAAGACAGAAGAGATATCAGGAATGTTTGAATTAAAGGTTAGAATTTCGAGGACGAAATTCTTTTAAGGAGGGGAGATTGTGATACCCCGACTTTTAGGATAATGTTTTTGTTTAGTCTCAAAGAGGATATTACGGTTTCTTTATTTTATTTTTGTTTTAAAACATTGTTTTATTTTAAAGACTAGAAACCCTACTTGTACTTTAAAACCCTAGTTTACTTGTGACTAACATGTTGTGTTTAAATCCCTCATATTTGACTCAAAACCCTAATTTTATTCTATGAAATTGTAAAATTCATCACATTTTTCTTAAAATTCCCTTTTATTTGAAATACATTACCTTATTATAGCTATACTACTTATTTACATCCTCAAGGGTTCGAATAAAGAATAGAATTAAGAGTTTCACCCTTAGTTTTATAGTTCGGGTAAATTAGAGTTTTCACGTATTTTGGTAATGTGATTAAGTGTGGAGGTTTGTGTACTAAATTTAGTAATTAAGAGTGAGTTTTAGATGAGAAATAATATGAGATTAGAAGTGAGAATAATAATTTAGTGAATTATAAGTAAAAATCCTAGTACGTGCGAGTTAAGGAAAAACGGGTAGAACCGACGTGCGCCGTATGTTACAGAGTGAGTGCACCACGTGAACACCACTTTATTACTGTAAGGCCCAATGACAACCTAAGAGGGGGGTGAATTAGGTTGATTAAAAATACTTTATTGAGTTTATGCACTTTTTCTTTAATAAAAATTTACCTTCTTTTCTAGTAGTGATCAGCCAAGTAAATTTAAAGAAGAGAGCGATGTTGATCAGAAATAAGAGTGTATATAAGCAATGAGAATTTTATTAAACAAAAGGAATAAGATAGAGTATCAAACCGATTGTCTACCACGCTTTCCTCAAACTTGAAGACCAATCACAAAGATGAGCACCTTCTCTTTGATGAAAAATAATCAACTCAATGTACAATGGAGGGATCACTTCCTCCTTGCCCCAAGCCTCACTTAGTCAAGTTAGGAAGTTTTACTATCACACAGATAACCCTCAACAAAGCTACACTATTGAAAATTTCAAACACAAGAGAAGTGCTTACAAGAACTTCACACTACTTGGAGAACAAATCTTGCTTAGGAGACTATTTTCTAGCTAAAATATCTCTTGAGATCGTGTAAACGAAGTGTGCAAAAGTCACTCCCTGGTTCAGAATCGTTTGTATTTAAAAGGGACAAAAAATGGGTTTCATTAATGCTTCCAACGGATAGAAGGGAGATGAAGAGTCAGCTAGCCGTTGGGGCTGTCGGACGTCCGACAGCTTAATCATCGTCCGATCCCATCGTCCGAAAATCAGCCAAGTTGTCGTTCGGACGTCCGATGGGATTTTATCGTCCGACAGTTTCTGCGTCCGAACATCGTCAGAGAGTCATCAAAACTTTGCGAAATTTTTCGGACGTCCAACGCGATCGATGTGCATCCGAAGCGTGCGTCCGATCCTCCCGGACGTCCGATGCTTCCTCACGAGCGTCCGACAGAGTTTCCTTCTTGATGTTCTTCATCCTCTCGGACGTCCGACATGAGTGCCCTATTTTTGCTGTGGAGTCCTTGTAATAGAAAACTCATGTGTTATGCCATTATGATCACAAAATTCTGGAAAACCACAAAACTTGAATTCCGACCCATTATCACTTCTAATCCTAACAATGTTTAAACCAAGCAGATTTTGCACTTTAGCAAACAATGAAGTAAAATTCTTGAAGGCATCATCTTTATGAGCAAGGAATATCACCCAAGTATATCTAGAATAATCATCAACAATCACAAAACAATATCTCTTACCTCCCAAGCTAGTAATTTGAGTAGGACCAAATAAATCAAGATGTAAGAGTTCCAAAGGTTTAGAAGTTGATACACACTTCTTTGGTTTAAAGAAAATTTTTGTTTGCTTCCCAAATTGACATGCATCACAAATTTTGTCCTTTTCAAAACTGATTTTTGGCAAGCCTCTAACCAACTCCTTTTTCAAAATTTCCTTTAGTAATTCCATGTTAAAATGACAAAGTCTCCTATGCCACAACCAAGGATCTTCATTTGAAGCTTTAAGACATTGGAAGCTAGATGAATCAAGTTTATCAAGAACAACAATATAAATATCGTTAAACCTCTTACCTTTGAATACAACATTATATTTAGAGTCAAGCACAATACATTCATGCTTTTTGAACAACACATTCAAGTCTTTATCACATAATTGACTAACACTAAGCAAGTTATAACCTAAGTTATCAACTAAGAGCACATTATGAACAAAAGTTTCACCATCCTTACCAACATCACCTATTCCAATTGTCTTAGCTTTCACGCCATCACCAAATGTCACCTTTCCACTTGATTTTGATTTTAGCTTTATAAACAACGAAGGATCACCGGTCATATGCCTTGAACAGCCACTATCAATGAACCATTTGGACTTGTTTGAGCCTTTTCCCTGAAAAGAGAGAGTGTTTGGTACCCTTTAACTTTTGGGTCCACAATAGTTAGCATTGTGTCTAACTAACCACATGCATCTCATTCCTTTGTTCAGATTTCTTTTCACATAACAATCTCCTTTCAAATGCCCTCTTTGACAACAAAAACTACACATAATGGAAAAGTCTTTAACATGTAATGGTTTGATAAATCTCAATCCACTCCTTCTATATGTTGTGAAACAATGTGCATTTTTGTTGTGTGCTAATGATCTTTCATGAGCAGTAAGAAAGGTGGTTGACATGTTCTTTTTGAGATAATCTTGTTTTCTAGCTTTTAAGGTCTCATCCAAATTGTCCATCATTTTATTCAAATCACCATGTCTTTCCTTTAGCATTTCATAAACACTTGTCTTTCTATCAAGTTCATTTTGAACATCAAATCCGGCTCTTACAAGGCACTCATTGTCAGCCTTTAGTTGTTTATTTTGTTGAAAAAGTCTTGCATTTTCTTGAATGAGAAAAACAATTTTCTGTTTTAGCTGCTTGTTTTTATCATAAGATTCCTTCAAGGCATTATGCAATTTTTCAACAAAGGATTCAAGATCATCATCACTTTCAGATTGAGAGTATATGGAAGTTACCTCATTATCTCCAATAGCCATGAAGGCCATTTGAGCTGATTCTTCTTCTTCTTCAACTTCGCCTTCGGAGTTACATTCATTCCATGTAATCTGGAAGTTGTTGAACCTTGGCTTTCGATCAGCTTTTCCATCTTTCTTTTTCTTTAGGGAGCATTCGTTTGCGTAGTGTCCAGGCTGTCCACATTCGTAGCATTTGTCTAATTGTTTCTTGTTGAATTCTTGTTTTCCTTTGTTCCTTGCGTTTGAAGACTGATTCTGGAATTGATTGCTAGGTCCTCCCCTTCTAAACTTCCTTTTATTCAAGATTCTCTTGAAACTTTTTGTGATGAGAGCAAGATCGTTGTCATCACCATCCGAGTCTTCATCATCCAACTTAGTTGGATCATCTTCACCTTGAGCTGCCTTTAGAGCTATGTTTTTCTTTGCTCTCGCGTCCTTTTCCTCCTGCACTTTAGTTTTTAACTTCAACTCATAGGAGGTTAGTGAGTTAATGAGAGATTCAATAGGCACAGAATTCAAATCCTTAGTCTCCTCTATTGCAGTCACTTTACTTTCCCATTCTTTGCCCAACGCATTGAGAATTTTCCTATTTTTCTCTCCCAAGGTGTACTCTTTGCCCAACACCTCGAGATCTTTGATCAAGTCATTGAACCTGCAATACATTTTGTCAATATCCTCAAGGGGTTCTATTTTAAATGATTCATACTTTGTGACCGAGATAGACTTTTTCTGTTCTCTTACGTTGTCACTACCCTCATGAATTTCTCTTAGCTTATCCCACATTTCTTTGGCAGATTTACATCCTTTTACTCTAATTGATTCATTTGAGTCTAAGGCACTATAAAGAACATTCATGGCTTTGGCATTCAATGTGAGATTGGTTCTATCTTGAGCATTCAACTCAGCTCTTATTTTTGGCTGAAACAAACCTGTATCTGCATCAAGAACGTTAGCATCATGCGGTCCTTCATTCACAATAAACCATAGCTCAATATCAATGGATTGTAAAAAGATAATCATTCTTTCTTTCCAACTAACATAATTGGAACCAGTAAACATGGGAGGCCTAGTGACAGATTGCCCCTCAACAAATATGGCATGATTGGTTGTCATCTTTACTCCAAGCCGCTTGAGCTTAATCTCTAAGAGACCAAGCTCTGATACCAATTGTAAGGCCCAAAGACAACCTAAGAAGGGGGTGAATTAGGTTGATTAAAAATACTTTATTGAGTTTATGCACTTTTTCTTTAATAAAAATTTACCTTCTTTTCTAATAGTGATCAGTCAAGTAAATTTAAAGAAGAGAGCGATGTTGATCAGAAATAAGAGTGTATATAAGCAATGGGAATTTTATTAAACAAAAGGAATAAGATAGAGTATCAAACCGATTGTCTACCAAGCTTTCCTCGAACTTGAAGACCAATCACAAAGATGAGCACCTTCTCTTTGATGAAAAATAATCAACTCAATGTACAATGGAGGGATCACTTCCTCCTTGCCCCAAGCCTCACTTAGTCAAGCTAGGAAGTTTTACTATCACACAGATAACCCTCAACAAAGCTACACTATTGAAAATTTCAAACACAAGAGAAGTGCTTACAAGAACTTCACACTACTTGGAGAACAAATCTTGCTTAGGAGACTATTTTCTAGCTAAAATATCTCTTGAGATCTTGTAAACGAAGTGTGCAAAAGTCACTCCCTGGTTCAGAATCGTTTGTATTTAAAGGGGACCAAAAATGGGCTTCATTAATGCTTCCAACGGATAGAAGGCAGATGAAGAGTCAGCTAGCCGTTGGGGCTGTCGGACGTCCGACAGCTTAATCATCGTCCGAAAATCAGCCAAGTTGTCGTTCGGACGTCCGATGGGATTTTATCGTCCGACAACTTCTGCTTCCGAACGTCGTCAAAGAGTCATCAAAACTTTGTCAAATTTTCAGACGTCCAATGCGATCGATGTGCGTCCGATCCTCCCGGACGTCCGATGCTTCCTCACTAGCGTCCGACAGAGTTTCCTTCTTGATGTTCTTCATCCTTTCGGACGTCCGACAGTTTCCTTCGGACGTCCGACATGAGTGCCCTGTTTTTACTTCTTCTTTTGGTTGATTTTCTTTCCTTGACACCTTTGTACCTGATTCTCTAAAAAGCAAAACACTTATATTTGAAGAGAATTAGATAAATATTTCAAAGTGCTTTGTGATCATCAAAATCAAGAATAACAATTACCTGAATACCCTTGCTATTAATTGAGTCAAATCAGCCCCAAAATATCTGATAAAGCAGCCGAAAAGTTAGACAAAAAAATAAGAGAGAGAAAAGAAAATTTTGACCACCAATCAAATTGTGACATGTGTTAAACTTTGACCAAGCCTTTTTCTTGCTTTCTTATCTTTCCTTGGGCTGCATTTCTTCTTCAGTTCTGCAGATTTGGCCGTGAGAGTGAGGAGAGAAAAGGAGAGAAAGAAACACTTCATTCCATCTTGATTTCTTGCTCAATCTTGCAAACTAACCGATAGATTTACCAAATAATCCATGGAAGTTGCTTAGTGTGACGACCCCACTTCTCCCAAGGGCGAACCCAAGGGTATCGACGGGCCGCCTGCCTAGCTCGCGCCAGGACTCGAAACACAAAACTAATAAAATGATAGTAAACCAAAAGAGAACTGTCTATAATATATACAACCACCACAAGTTCTATTTACATCTTCAAAAGCATCAAGTCAAACCTCTCTAATATACTATAACAACAACCAATAGAAGGTAGACCCTAAGGAGGGTCCTTATACAAACCACCAAAACAGAAACAAACATCCTAACTGTCCAATTATTACAAACGAGACCTAACTATACTAACGGCAGAGTCCCAAAGTTCCCTGCGTCGTCCCCTGCTAAGGAAAACAAAGGAAACGGGGTAAGCTAGAAGCTTAGTAAGTAAACAGGGGTAAAAACGTAAATTTCACGTAACCACATTTACACAGTAGGAGTAAAGCAAAAGCAGAAAAATAACATCACATGATAAGGATACATATGGCTTCAAAGCCAAGTCATTTGCCATGCGTGATCTCCTGTCGACACTCCGTCGACCATAAATAAGGTTCGTAGAACTTCACTTGTACACCCACCGGACACCTTATCACCCTCACTGGCCAGTCACCTCACAAACTTGCCCGGGCGAACGAAATCACAAACTTGAACTTGAGTCACAAGCTCGGGTCACAAACTTGGTTCACAACTCGGTGAACCGGATTCACAAACTTGGTGACCTCAATCCAAGTTGGACTGACTTCGACCAAGCCCTAACCGGCTCGAATAGTCCCTCGAGGTATTGAGATCAGCCCCAAACTCACAAATTTCACAAAATTATTCAAAAGTTACCCTGAGCCACAAGCTCAAGGGTTTTAGTTCCAAAATTGCTCATATACACAAGCCATGTATAGATAGGTGCGCAGATTAGGGTCTAGGTCGAGTGCGATAAAGTACACCCTCGCCTAGGTACCCTCTTCATACAAATCGAAACACATAAGCAACGAACACACAAGAGCGGCCTGAATACTTACTCAAAATACCAAAAGTAGTACTAAAGCAAAATCGCTTCGCGCGTGTTCGCTAGTAGTGGGCCCCACTGGCTCCGCCTAGCTCACCACTGTCTGAAATAGAAGATTTTACCACATTATATCACAAACGGCTACTAACAGAACCAAAACAAGCAAAACGGCAAAAATCGGCACACGCGCTCGCGCGGAACGGCAAACGGAAACGGCCAAATCGGCCATCTCAAACCGTTTTGATCAAAGGTTAGGCTAGGAATATCGGATCAAGGTGAACGAGACACCGTTTTGAAGCTATGAGGAAGGCCTACGATTCTCATGAAGACACCTTAAACTAGATCCGAATTAACACCAGTCGAAATCATGGGAAACGGTACCAGAAGTTTGCACTTTGAATGACAGACAGGGTCTGTTTACTGGATCATAACTTCTAGCTCACAAGTCCAAATTAGGAAATTCAAAAGGCATTAGAAAGCTGAGACATAAGGGTAAAACTTTGATGTTTTGGCCAAGACCTGAATCCACTCAGAACAGAACGAAAATTGAGTGCCAAAGTACCCGTCAGAACTGTCCAGATACAAGGCAGTTCTGACGATCAATCTTGTTTTGGTCATAACGGAAGCTACGGAACTCGGATTTCGACGTACTTTATACTGTTTCGAAGCTGAGACCAAGATCTACATTTCTTACGAAGGATTTGACACCCAGATCGTACGGGATCAAAACGGAAAACCCACGGTCAAAAGCTGAAATTCAAAACGTACACAAACTAATGTCTAAAACAGGCCTGAGTGTTCTGTCTATAACTCAGAATACGCTAATCCGTTTGACCTGAAATTTTACAGAAATATTCAGGACCTAAGGGGCTACAATGTTGAAGAAGGTAACTTTGTCCAGTTTTGAAGGTAACAAGGTCAAAAATGCAAGACACTATACCAGAATCGCAAAATAGGTTCACAAACCGTATTCTAGTACAAACATCATAACTCAGCCTACACAAGGCCAAATCCAGAAATTCCAAAGCCATCCGAAAGATTAAAAATAGGGCTACATTTCATCAGAAGACCTCAACACCCAAATCCAAAACAATTCCAGGCAAAACAACCCATTTCAGACGCAGTTCTAACATCCTGATGAACCCAGAATTAGTAATTTCGGCTTATCTCATTCTACACTACTCCGATTGACCTGAAATTTTACAGGAACCTTTAAAAAATCAATACCTACAACTTTAATGTTTTAAACAAAGGCCAATTCGGCCTCTATCTAGGACCAAAAATTTCGGACAGAATGAAGAACCAAGAACCCTAATTTTCCAGAATTTCTTCCAAAACAGAAATTGATTGCAATTATCAATCATTTACACCTACTAGAGTTATTAAACATCATTTCCAATCATCAAAGATAGCCACACCATCATGATCATATGAAACCAGAAAAATCACCAATAAATTGAAAACTTCATCAATTTATCCAAAAGCAAGAAATAACCACAAAATTCATCACTTTAACTATCACTAGGCATCAATTAAGCTTCATTAGATGAAGGAGAAGGTTCATTCATTACTCACCTAGTAAAACAAGAGAGAGAGAGTTGCTTGACACCTTAGCTTCTCCAAACACTTCACCAAATTACTAAATAACACCTAATGAAGAGATTTTATGGAGTAGAAACAAGTTTATGTGATTGTTTTGGAAGATTTGAGCTAGATAGAAGCTAGAAATTGGAAGAGTTTTCTTTCTTCTTTGTTCAAGATGGCCGACCAAGAGGGAGGAGGAAAGAGTGAATTTTTGGTAAGTTTTTTAGATATTTTAACTAAATGGTAAAAAGTCAAAAAAGTGAATAGTTGTCCAACAAGTCCAACCAATGA
>NC_040037.1:11743470-11777742 GCF_003713205.1 Coffea eugenioides
CTGATAATGATGACCATAATTTGAAGGCGAATTTAGCAAAATATAATTCAACGTTTTGCCATATTGTTGTGTACTTTACTGAAAGTATGCAAACAACAAATCAGTACCACAAAAAAAATTGTATAAATTAAATTCAAATCTAACTTAACAATCTCATGCAACAATCCTCCTTCGGCACACCTAAAGTGTAAGCTGATATTAAATAAAGGGACTAAATTGAAAAACACGAATTGTAAGCTTGAAAATCAATTTTTGACATTCGAGATAAAGATTACAGCAAATAGGGATTATCTAGGAGCCTGTTTTATTTTCCTTTCCTCTTCCTCCTTCAATCATCTATATTTCCACAAATGAAATTGGACATCAACTGCAGCTCAGTTGCTACAAGAAACTATCACTATCAAAATATCAGAATACAATGCCTTAGTGGAACTCATTCATTTTTGGACCCTGGTTGTTACACATGCCTACTTCAATATAATATTCTTTTCCCATCCAAGAATTCCACCTTCAATTTGAACGTCTTTGATTCCCCTAACGTGAGGGATTTCTGTATGTTCTGAAAACTGTCCAACATGCCATCAATCTTGGTGCTATTGTATGTAGAATATTAGTCTGAAATTAGATTGACTACGCATAATTAATTTCTTTACTTTTTCTTTATAACCAGGACAAAAATTATAGGAATTCAATCAACCAGTACCCTTCACTAAGTATATCAAGGAAACCAGTGAATATATAGTTTAGCAATTGTTCTGCTTTATTGCATTGCATCATCAAAGCTTCAACTTGCTAAACATACCAAGAACAAATCATCTATGAAACATGGAAATGTTCGACTTAATTACAACTAGAGAACAAAATGAATCCTTGTATTTATTACAAGAATGTCCAAATTGTGACTTTGACAAGGCCGTGAACTAGAAAGCTGAGGAAGTTTTATCTCGCATTCATAGAGAGACAACACTTGGGAATTTGCAACGGTGCCATGGCCTGTCAACAGATTAAACCAAAAGATATAAGTCAAAATAAAGTACAAAAAAGACACAATAGAAGCGTTCATACAACAAACATAATTCTAATCAGACAAAATCTGAGTTTCTACGTGATAATGATGGATAGACTATTTCCTGTTTTTCCGTTCCAATTCAAACCAACTACTTGTTCGTTTCTTCAGATTGGATGATGATGAGATTAATACTTACTTGGATCCGCTGGTGGTTTGCTCAGCAAAAACCCATTGTTAAATAGCAAGTTGCACCAGCACTGTCTCCTATGCTTAGCCGCAGTATGAGCTCAGAATGCCAAACTAGCATGAGCAACAAGAGAAACAGGGTTCATAACATTCCTTCCCTGGTGCAAGAGCATCACATGCTCGCATTTAATCTTTCTTTGCACACTGAATTCAAAACGGGCCCCTAAGTTCCGTTAATCCTTGAACCAGGCGCCACGCACACACCATATTCTTTCGCCTTGAATGGCTTGTTTATTTGTAGGTTGTGGCAAGGTGGGGTTAGTTTTACTTTCACTTTTTGCACCGCAGTCAGGTCTATCTCATATAATTTGGCAGCCCATTTGGCTGCAGCAGCCCCCAGTGCCTTTCAGTCCATGGACCAAATTTTCGGTTCTCATGCATATAGTGGAAAATATGAAGGTGGGAATGACGCACGCCAGGTTGAGCTGGTGTCCCTATTGGGTGGTGTTTGGCAGTAACTTTGGCGGACAAAGGTTTCCGATTATAAATGGCTGCATTGTGTATATTTGCACGCAGGTTGATCATGTCACCCAAGCATTAGGCCACACCAAGGTCTCTGATATTGCTAGGGAAATATTATCGAAGCCTAACTTTCGAGCTGCAAACAGAACCGAATCAAAGCAATCTGATGTCCAGGAGAGGTTTGTGTAGATCTAAACCACTCTGCTGGATCTGTGTACAGATGAATTTTTAAGCCCGTGAACATGCAAAGTTCCTCAGGCTTAAGTTTCGTGGGGTTTTCATGACCAGTGAAAGTAAAGGAAGACATGTAACAAAGAAACGATCTGGTTTTATTCAAAGAAACTCAGCAGTGGTACATCACCTATGGTTGAGAATTTCAGGCCTAAATTTCCCACTGGGAAGGTGGTGGAAATGTTGATTCCAAGATGTCCATGGCTACTGGCGTCCCAACTTTGATGTTCTGAATATTTTGTGCCTTGATTGAGTTATGAATCCTTACCATGGCAGGTACAAGGTTGTACCATAGCAATGTATTATTGCTGCTTAGGATTTCATTTCCAACTAGTACAAAGCGGATCATTGTTTGAGGGTAATAAGCAAGAACGTTATCTCTTACCCATTGATCTGCAATGGATTGATCTGAAGCGATATCTGGGATAAGTCCATCCTGAATCATGATTGAGGCTTGAAGCTTTGTTCCAGACAGCAGTTTAAGTACTTCAGGATTAGCATCATAAATCTTCACTCGACTGGCATTCATGCTTTGAAGAAGGTTGATTGAATGATGTACAGATTGCAAATTGTCTCCATTCAAACCATAATTTATCCCTATCTTGCTTGATATTGTAGCATCTGACAACACAAAAGAACATCAAGTTGGTGTTAGTTGAATTGAAGTTGAAACAAATCTTAGAGCATCAAGAAACTATTCCTCGTATGCCCTTTGAGGAAAACTTACTCGAAAAAGCAAGGAGAGAGTAGAATAACAGATAAAAAATAGAATTCTCGGCTAGCTTCTTTTTGGCCATGATCTTCTATCAATGTCCTGACTTTCAAAAAGGAATAATGGTTTCCTGAATGCTGGTGGTGCTGGAATTGTGGGAATACGAGAAGAACAGATTGTAGGTATGGGTTGTCAATATGTGACAAGGGAGAAGTATATAAATAGTGAACATTTTACTAGAATTCCAAGAAGCTGTTGAACAACCAGCCATGGTTGAGCCCCATTAAAAAAACAAAAGAGAGCTCTTACTGTTGCAAATTGCAAGGCTCGTGACAGCAATAAATACAAGGAAGGATCAAGAACATGTACAGTAATAATCTGCAGAAAATTAAGGCAAAGATCATCAGGTAGAAAGACACATTTGAATGTTATCCAGTGATCAAATACAATAATGCAAGTATTCCACCTTTCCAACGTAATTGTCATCATCTGTACGAGGAACTTAGTTTGTGACTACTATATTGTATTACTTAATTTAATAGCTGATTCGAAGGAAATCTTGAATAGATTTGTCTTTGTTCCTTTTTTTCCCCCCATCTTAATGAACTGCATATATAGATTATTCCACTTCCAGAGTTGCACGCCAGTGCTTTTGGTGCATCTTAAAAAAAGGGTATCTCCAACTCCTAGAGAAATGGGATAAAAAACAGGGAAACAACAACATGTTCTGGATCACATAAAACTTGAAGAAAATTCTTGCTACCAAAATGTTTGCTGAATGCAGATGTTTTATGAAAGCTGATGTCCTCTTATGTGATGAAAACCTTCTAAACGGGTTTAATTGCTTTTCTTTTTCTTTGCCCATTTTGTGTGATGGTGTGAGGAGATCAAGGTATTCCATCCAAATATGTTGTTTCAATAGCATGGAACTGTTGAAGTTGCAAATAACAGAGGGAGTTTCGCTTTCTCTTCACGAATTGGTTGTCCAGAAAGTATAGGAAAAGGGCAAATTACACTTTACCCCTCCGGTGTAGCTAATTTTCATGTAATCCCCTTCTAGTTTTAAAAGCTATATATAATCCCCTCATAGTTTGGATTAAAAATGTCAAATTAACGAAAATGATCATCCGCAATGAAACCTATAAAAATATCAAAATTACCTTTGTTTAAAAACTAAAATGACTTAAGTGACCAAAATATATAAATATAATATGCATGACACTCTAATCTCGTATGATTTTATATTTTACCATATAACCCCCCTTATACTTTAGTGCTTAACCATATAACCCTTTTATGGTTTTCAATATATATACATAACCCCCTTGTGATTAATAAATAATTTTTAACTTTATATAGGGGTATTTTTGATATTTTAGTTGATTTCGTTATGGATTGCAAATTCTGTCGATTTGACACTTTAATCCAAATCATGAGAGGGTTCTTAGGGATGGCAATGGGGGCGGGTGCCCGCGGGTGCTCGCGGGTGCCCGCGGGGGGCTCACGGGGCGGGGGGGAATTTTTTCCCCCCGCTTAGAAACGGGGCGGGGGTATACTCCCCCGCCCCATCCCCCGCCCCGCCACCAGCAAAAAAAATATATATATATATATATATATAAATGACTATATATTATATGTAAGTTAATTAGTTATAAACTTATGATAATTATATTATTAGTTAGATGTATTATATAATGTATATTAGTTTATGTAATATAATTGATATTATCAATTATATGAATAATTATACATGTCTACTAATAGAATTTATTAATTAGTTATACTAAATTTACTAATACATTTATACTAAATTTCTAATTACACTTAATAGAATAACACTTTTTTCTCAAAAAAAAGCACAAACACAATGATGAATTAGTGATTGCATTTGTACTAAAAGTGAAAATTTGACTATTTTAGTTATATTTATTTCATCATATTGGATTGTATTCAAATAACTTCTGTTTGATTGTTTTTATGAGTTTCAATTGTAAAATTACAATGAATAATAATTTGGTGATGTGTTGATATTTTAGTACTTGATTATTTATTAAAAATTAATTATAATAAAATTTTATTAACCCCGCGGGTGCCCCCGCGGGGGAAGCGGGGCAAGGCGGGGCGGGGGGAGCGGGAGGCGGGGGACGGGGGGAACTAATAGGCAACGGGGCGAGGGGACGGGGGAGGGGTCCCCGCCCCAACCCGGCCCCGTTGCCATCCCTAAGGGTTCTGTATAGTTTTTGAAAACTATAAGGGGATTATGTAATAAAACACTAAATCACGGGAGTAAATTGTAATTTGCCCAAAGTTTTATAACTTGAACCTCTTTACTTTTTTTTTTTTTTCTGACGGAGTGGGTGTCCGGGTCAAGTCCTTAAAGGCGGCCCGACTAATCCCACTTCGGCCCGGCCCAGCGCCCCAACCAGACCTAGCACGTTAGATGCACGGAGAAGCTGATGTTGCTGCGGAGATTCGACCCCGGGACATGAGGACCCGAGGAAGAGGCTGACTTAAACCTCTTTACTTATTTGATGTTATATTTGCTTTCTTTATTAATCTAGAATTAGAAACTTGCAAAAATAATGGCTCGAAATAACTGTGTTTAATCGTTAGATTGGCATCAAATTTTACCACTATACATGATTCTGCCTCATTTCTTGTCTACATTTACTTCACTGGACATAACTATAATCTATTTATGGAGTAAACCAAATAATTTTGTCGTAGGTACTGACTTTTTTATTCCTTCGAAAGTTAGCTAATACTATTTTACTCAACGAGAATTAACAATGATCAACAATTTTATAACTCTCCGTTAAATTGTTAAATTGTAGAATATCATGTACTACATTACTGTGGATTTCAAAATAGCCAAGTAGATTTTACACATTTTTACCCAGAAGAAACTAATCACCAAATACCACCTTTTAGATGCAAAATACTTAATATCCACCTTTGAAATTTTCATCAAATGACTACCAAACAAATTGCCAATTCAGTCTTTTAACAAGCCTTGCATTTGCAATATGGTCTAATCAATCACCCTGTTGCTTTTTAAATTGCAACATCATCCTTCAAGTATATCTGAAAAACTCGGGCTCCATGCATGTCTCATGAGCAATGAGCATTTCATTGCTCACCAAATTATGCTTCTTTGGAAGATGTAGAGTCAGTGATGAATTTGGAGAAGAACGATGCCTCTTAAGCCAATAGTCATCTGCTTTTGCAGAAGTACCTAAACTAATTTCCAAACCAACTTGAATCTTTTGATAGAAGAGCATATACAAATAAAAAAAAATGATCTCAGAGTACTCATTCACTTGCTAGTTGCTCTGAATTGCTAACAACTATTTCGAAGAAAATGACCTCAAATAGTCTTTTAAAGATATGAATTTCATTATTGCATTGATTGCTAACCTATGACTAAAACAAGGAGAATAAACTTGATATTCACAATTTCAGCTGCTTCACATACTTCTTAGTAATATACACTTGGAAACTTGCACGATCCATGGCCTGCTCAACATATAAACCAAGAAAAGAAAAAGTCATACAAATTGCGAAGGAAAAATAGTAATTCTAGTAAGACATAACTATAGTGAGAAAAATTTCTGTGAAGATGGTAATGATTAATTAGCAGTCTAGGGGTAAAAAGGTTTGGGAAGTCTACAATATTTCACCCATTGATGTGATAATGCCATTTCTTGCTGGAAGTTTTGATTCTATTATGATCTGATGCTTGTTAAATGATCCCTGAAGAGAAATTACTTACTTGGATCTGTGGTGGTTAGCACTGCAAGACCATTGAAATGACAAGCTGTACCTCTGCTCCTAAACTTAACCCAATATGAGCTAAATGCATAACTAGCATGAGCTCTAATTGTTACTGGTTCATAGCAATCATTTCCTGGAGATAGTGCATCACAAATTCCATTGCCAAGGCTGCAAACAGATTCCAATTGTGGAACTAATTCCATTATGTTTGCTTCGCTTGCCACAACACACCACAGATTTCCTTTAAAGGGCTCATTATTTGATGGCAGTGGCAATAGGGGATAGTCCCCTTCTCCTAGCTTTCCTGTCAGGTCTAAATCATACACAGGCCAGGAATTGGCTTGCAGAATTCCAAAGTGCCTTGCTGTTCCTCGTCCTGGAATTTGATCTTCATCAAATAAAGCATATATGAATGTTGGTATGAATACACCAGGTCTAGCCGGTGTCCCAATTGGTGGTTTAGCAGACATTCTGTGCACAAGATTTCTGTTGTAAGTAGCAGCATTGTATCTATTTGCACCAGGCTGATCAATGTCACCTGCATGAGGCCAACCAGTTTCTGATATTGCTAATGCAACATGGTCAAGGCCTAATTTTTTACTAGCAAAGAGAACTGAGTCTAGCATCTGATCTAGGAGGTTTGTGTAAATCAAACCACTCTCTGGATCTCTGTATGAAGAATTTTTGTCGCCCCTAAATAAAGCCAAGTCTAGGCTCACATTTGTTGGATTTGCAGACCATGTAAAATAGGGGAAGACATTTAGGAAGAAATATGACTTTGTTTGATTCAAGAATTGCAGCAATGGTATGATGACCTGATCATGAGGAATATCAGACCTGAATTTCCCACTAGAAGGTGGAAATGTTGATTCCAATATGTCCATAGCCAATGGAGTCCCAACTTTAATGTTATGAATATTGTGACTTCTAACTGAATCAAGGATCCTTCTCATTGCAGGTACAAGATTGTACCACAATGTTGTATCATTCTGGCTTAGAACTTCCTGTCCAACAAGTATGAACCGGATCATTGTATCAGGATAATATGCAAGTACATTTTCCTGTACCCACTGATTTGCAAATGTTTGATTCGAAGCAATATGCACGAGAAAATTGTTAGCAATGCTGATTGAGACACGAACACTTTTCTGAGATAACGATTTTAGTATTTCGTGATTTGCATCACGAAGCTTTACAAAACCAGCATTCTTGATCTCAAGGAGCTGGACTGTGTAATTTATTGGTGGGAAATTAGTTCCTTGCGTTCCATAAACTACACCAATCCTGCTTGATGTTAGTGCATCTGTTAAAGAAGCATAAAAAAGTTGTTAGTTGAATTGTAGTTGAAAACAAAAATGTGAAAGCATGAACCGGAGTTTTTCTCTTCATTCTTTTTTTGAAAACCTACTTGAAAATGTGAGGAGGCAGAAGAACAAAGGAGCAATAAGAAAATTCTCTGCTATTTTCATCTTCTTCTGTTTACTCAATGTTGAGACTTATTAGAATACTACTGTTTTGAATGCACAGATAGAAACAGATTATAGAAGAAACTTTATGAGTAAGAATGGAGATTGTGAGAATTAAGAACATATATAGATGGAGAAAAAATTGTTAGAATATCAAGAAGCTGTTGAACAACCAGCAATTATAAGGGAAGAGGAGGGAAATAATCTTTACAATAGTTTCACAGATAAAGTGAGAGCAATAGCAGTTGAAAATTGCATTCTTGCTGCAAGATAAACTAGAAGTCTAGAATGGAACAAAACCATGACATATGAATTAGGTAAGAGACGCAGGCTGGCATATGTCCACTCCGTTATCATTTTTATCTTTTTTCAAATTTTATTTTATTACTACAATTTTTGGTTAAAAAGCTCGTATAAATCTTAGTCCTTGTAATCAAGAAATGTCACTCAAAATTTCAAAAGCTTGTCATAGATAAATCTAGTCTATTTTGGCCTTGAATTAATGAGGTTTTCATGGGAGGGGTGATTGGAGCAAGTAGTCTGTGGTAGGTACTAAGCAAAGTTGTATCCTCTTTCTGAATTTTGAACTCTCTACTAAACCCAATGACAAATTTTCTACTCTTAACTAATATTTGATCAACGCTTATAATTTGTTGTTGGATGTCCAAAATTATTTTGTGCATTCATTTTTTGTCAATAGTGGTTTTTTTTTTTTTGTGTACAGAGAAAATAGTCAAATATACATGAGACAGGGGAGGGATGGGTTGGATGGTTTGGGGGAGGAAGTATAAGTGAAATGTCTAAATTTGAGCCCTTCACTTACACTAAAAATTTTTTTTTAAAAAAAAAAGGTACATGGAGCAGACTTGACATAGTTTAGGCTTGTGCTGCTTCTGCCATTATCCAGAAACCTTAGCCCTCTTCGCTATCTACATGGGAACTGAAATTGGATTAGGATTACATCCCATTAATCAAATGAATTTATTAATCTCCAAATGAATAAGGTACCCTGCCAACACCAAGACAGCATTAACAGTGGAAATGGAGTCTTGATTCTAGTCACTGTTTATTATCTTGATCCGATTTACCAGGATTAGATTTTAATTGTTGCTTTTTTAGTAGGACAAAGTTCTGACGAAAGTTCAAGCATAATTTGTTGCCATAATGAGGGAAGGAATAAAGCGAAAAGGTAAATTAGGAGCAGAAAGCATCCAATTGCTGTTTAATTAATTGATCAACTAAAGAACTATTAAGTTATTGCCCACTTTGATTTTCTTCTTTTTCGTCAAGAAGATGCTTTTGATGCTTAAACAAGCAAAGAAACACTTCAAATCTATATTGTCATCCTCTAGTATTTCTACTATCTGTTGAATCATATTTGCTGTGAAAATTAAATTTGTTAAGAAGGAAAATGGCTGACGCTCTTATTGGTGCTACCATTCAGATTATTCTGCAGAAGATGCTCCCCCTCGCCGCAGATGGGATTGGGATGGCTTTTGGACTCAAGGAGGATTTGAAGAACTTGAGAGAATCTGCTGCAATGATCCGAGCGGTCATAGCTGATGCAGAGGAAAAGCAAGGACACGATCAGGCTGTGAAACTGTGGTTGAAGAGGCTTGAAGGAGTGGCTTTTGATGCTGATAATGTGTTGGATGAGCTGAACTATGAATTTATTCGGAAACAACTGCAGGAAAAGGTGTGCTTCTTTTCATTCTTTTGTGATACTGCTTTGTATTGGAGAATGGCTTCTAAGGTTAAGAATGTTAACCAGAAGTTGAAAATTATCAACCAAGAAGCTATTGACTTTGGACTCAGGTCCCAGCTGATGGGAGGTGGTGCAAATATAGCTCCCCTTCCTCTCCCTGCTATAAGTCGGGAGACTGACTCTATAATTCGTCAAATTGTTGTTGGAAGATCCAATGATGCATCAAACCTAGTGGAGACATTGTTGAGCTCTTCTGCAAAAGTTGTTTCTGTTATTCCCATATCTGGCATGGGGGGGTTGGGGAAAACAACTTTGGCTCAGTTAGCATACAATGATCCAGGAATTGATGGACATTTTGATACTAAGATTTGGATTTGTGTCTCTGAGAAATTTGAAGTTACTAGGCTTTTTAAACTGGTTTTAGAATCATTGACAAAGAGAAAAGTTAAAACTGAAAGCAGGGATGTTATAGTTCAGGATGTTCGGAAAGAACTTAAATGGAAGAGATATCTTATTGTGCTTGATGACATGTGGGATGAGAGATCTCAACTCTGGGACGACTTTTTTCAATGTTTGGTGGGAATTACCAACACACAAGGAAACTGGATTCTTGTAACAACGCGTAAGCTAAATGTGGCATCAATCGTGGCTACACATCCTACCTATAGATTGGAAATATTATCGGATGATGATTGCTGGTCAATACTGATAGAAAAAGCATTTGGAGGTGGAGAAGTACCAAAAGAATTGGAAGAAGTAAGAACTGAAATCACGAAAAGATGTCAAGGTCTACCTCTGGCTGCAAATGTAATTGGAGGTTTGTTACGTATCAAAAGAAAAGAAGAGTGGCTCCCAATCATAGAGAGCGGGCTTTTGCACTTAAGTGAGAATGAAAATACTGTCATGCAACTACTAAAGTTGAGCTTCGATCATTTACCAACTGCATCCATCAAGAAGTGTTTTGCATACTGCTCGATTCTTGACAAAGATTTTCTTGTAAACAAGCAACATCTAATCCAACTCTGGATGGCAGAAGGTTTTCTTCAAGCAAGTCATAATGAGTTATTAGAGGACATAGGCAACAACCATTACCACATCCTGTTAGAGAGTTCATTGTTGCAAGAAGTAAGGATGTATGACCCCTATCTTGATGTGAATGCCAGATATGCCAAAATGCATGACTTCGTGTATGATCTTGCACGATCATTGTCAGGATCTGACAGCATAAGGGGTGAGAACTGCCAATCCAGATATCTAGTATTGCATTCATTTGGAGAAGAAACACAGATGAAGTTGAATGACATATCAACATCAGTTAGTTCATTAATTTTGCTTGAGAGTCACATATCAGGCGACATTTTATCAAACTTTAGGTACTTGCATGTGCTGAAGTTGTCTTGGGTGACTAGTGAGGTGCTGCCAAGCTCAATCGGCAAGCTGATCCATTTACGATTTCTTGACCTTTCATACTCTAGAATAGAAGCTCTGCCTGAGTCCATTTGCAAGCTTTATAATTTGCAAACACTTACATTTGATGAATATCCTGACAAGAGAACTCTTAAGCAGCTTCCAAAAGGGATGAGAAAGTTGGTTAATTTGAGACATCTCCACTTTTTTGCTTCTGATGGTCAATTCCAAATGCCAAAAGGGATGAGGCAGTTAACCTGCCTTCAAACTCTACAGTTCTTCAATGTAGGAAAAGACAATGGCCGTACACTTGAGGAGCTGGCATGCTTAAAAAACCTCCGAGGCCGCCTTCAGATTCGTAATCTAGAACTGGTAAATGGTAAAGAGGGAGCTCTGCAGGCAGATTTACTGCAAAAGCCAAAAATGCGTCACTTGGGATTTGAATGGTGTAGTGTTAATGCAGAAGCTGGTTATGATGATGAACATGTCTTGGAAGGCCTCCAGCCCCATCCAAATTTGCAAAGTTTACACATTAGTAACTACAATGGTGGGAAATTTCCACGTTGGTTAATGAACATGGCAATATACATGAAGACTACAGACGGATCATCAATAACAAGACTCGACAAATTGGTAAAGCTGAGATTAATAAACTGCAAACTATGCACAGAAGTCCCTGCCCTTGGACAGTTGCCATCTCTTCAAGTTCTTGAGTTGAATGGATTAGAGAACTTAAGATGCATTGGAACTTCATTCTATTGCATTGCTGATGATTCCAGTGGATCAAGCAGCAACAGAAGCAGTAGTCAAGGGTCAAGCAAATTGTTTCCAGCTCTTAAAACTCTTGAGTTAGCAAATATGCCAAATCTAGTACAATGGAGGGGAGCAGAAGCTACATCCAGAGGAGGTGGTGATGAAGGGCTAGAAGTGTTCTTTCCTAGCCTTGAAGATTTGATGATTATGATGTGCCCCAAACTGACCACAGCTCCAGGTAATTTTCCAAGCCTGAAGAGATTGAAAATCGAGAGGATGGACCAGCTTTTGCCAGTAAAACAGATTTGCAGCAACGCAACCATTCTCACAGACCTCTGGATCAAAGGAATGCCGGAGCTTACTTGCATTCAAGACGTGCTCAACAAACAGGACTTAGCATGGCTAAGATTGGAAGAGTGTCCCTATTTAAATGACATACATGGCTGTGGAACTTCTCTTAGAGAATTAAGGATCATGAACTGCGAGAATCTAAGGGAGTTGCCGGAGAATCTACATCAACTACAGGCTCTACAAACACTTTGTATTATGCAGTGCCCAAATATCAAGTCAATCGCGATTCCTTCAGGAGAGCATGGCCTCACATCCCTCCAAGAACTGAGATTTGTTGATTGCAGTGGGCTGAATAGTCTGCCAGCTGAAATGCTACACTCTCGTACATCTCTTTGTACTCTGGTTGTGAGAAGATGCCCCAATCTTGTCTCATTTCCAATTGATTTGCAGCAAACACCTTCTCTAGTGGTCCTAGTGCTATCCGGTTGTCCCAAATTGACCACTATACCGGAAGGACTCGGTCGCTTTTCTTGCTTAAGAGTGCTGTTTATTGGTCCATTCCCAGATTCAAGCCAGGAATTCGAATTGTTATCAGCCGTGGCTTCCTCATCTGTCCGCACTCTTGCAATAGTTGGATGGCCTCATTCAAATTCTCTGCCAGAAGAGCTTCAGTACCTGACTAACATTACAAAATTAAGTATACTCAACTTTGGATCAGTAGAAGCTTTACCTGATTGGTTGGGAAACCTTGGCTCTCTAGAAAGACTACACCTGATTG
Source organism: Coffea eugenioides (assembly GCF_003713205.1). Lineage (NCBI taxonomy): Eukaryota > Viridiplantae > Streptophyta > Magnoliopsida > Gentianales > Rubiaceae > Coffea > Coffea eugenioides. The sequence continues at coordinate 11,756,305 of NC_040037.1, forward strand.
ATTGTGAAAAGCTTCAAAATTTGCCTTCTATGGCTGCTATGCGACGTCTCACCAAATTAAGTTTTCTGTCAATTTCGGGTTGTCCTCTGCTACAGGAACTATGCAGCAACTCTGAGCGGTTCAAGATTTCTCATATTCCCACTATATTAATTGATGATGAAGAGTTGATGTAATCCAACTTTGAAGTATTATATTACATCCTGTAAGGTTCCACTCATTTTCTATCACCTGTCTAGTTTAACTTATCTGCTACTGTATCTCTCATTTTCTTTCTCCTTTGAATCTAATGGTTGCAGGTAGTACAATGGATAAAATGATGGAAGAAGGTTGTTATGTTGATCAAATCTCCAGTACGGCCTATCTACTTCCTTTCTAGCTGATAATATCTCTGGTTTTCACTTTCTTGATTTTTCGCTGCAGTAATTCGTACAGGTGGCCAGGGTCTCAAGAAAATGAAGAGACAGAATGGTACGTTTAATTTGTATGCACCCCATCATTTGCAAAGATTCAGCTTGTTTTTCACAACTTTTATCAATTGGTTACAACTTGTTCAATATCACAAATAACGAAGAAGAAGAAGAAGATACTCTACAAAATCTGAAATTTGTCTTGAATTTATTAGGATTACGAGCTGTTGGCCTCCACTAATTAAGCACTGCTATGCCTTCTATTGCTGATTATCAGGTTTCAGTTGACAGGATCAAGGCAAGAGGCAAAGGTTGGTCTGCAATGTAGTTATGTTACATGTGGCGGACAAGGAACTGTGGTAGATTTTGATTGATCAAATATGCACTTTTAGTCCACAGTTATGTTGGAGTAATATCTTCATTTTGCAATAGTTTGTGAACCTATTTCTTTTGTGAATCAAGTTAGGAAACTGTATTAGCTACTGCATTGTGTATCGCTAAGTTGTGTTGTTTGTGGTGTAATTGAAGATGTTAGAAGAGATTAATGTTGATTGATGGTCCAAGGTGAAGATGGGTTTTTTTTTTCTTTTTAAGGTGAAGATATTGTAAACTGAAATTAGAACATTGTAAACTAGGTATAATTGAAAACTTACCTAATGCTAAAAAGTTTGGAACTATACAATTAGCTTCAGGCACTGACATTGTTTAACCAACGCCCCCATTGAGAGTTACTCAATGTTATTCAACTAATAGAGAAAGGGTGGAACTTGAGAAACCGGGAAGGAACTCAAGACCTCTACGTCTTGAGCCCATATAAATGTGAGTTTGTCAACTTATACAACTAAATTCATATAAAAAAAAAAGTATGGTTACACTGAAACGTGCAAGTTTACTTTAAAAATTGTACAATTATATCCACTGTGCAAAAAAATCAACTTGATAGGCCCTTGACCTAGAAAGCAGACACACGTACATAAGGTTGATTTGATGAAATTTAAACATTGCCGAATTTTACCCCACTTCCACTACATTCGTAATCCATTTGTAGAAAAACATACCGTTACAATTTGATGTATGTAAAATAAAAAAATGATTAAAAAATGTATTCGTGAAAAATGTAAAAAATTTTCTACAGAAAATCACGATCCAAACAAGGCAGTATTCGATTTCTACATCGTAAATGGAAATTTGGAATAGGAATCATGTCCCTTGACCCAAATGGAATTAACAATTTCAAGAATAATAAAAAAGCTCCGTCTACCAACACCAAGACAGCAATGAAAGTGGCAATTCACAATATTCTAATTATTGTCTCTCTATTTATTATCCCAATTAGTGTTTATCACGATTAAATTGTAATTGTTGTTTACTTCATGTGTTAAAGAGGCCCAACATTTTTATAAGTTAATATTAATTAATTAGTTTAGTTTCTTAAACGTGAATTGAGGTGAACAGATCTAGTGGCATGGATTGGATAATGGAAATGCCCGAGATCTTTATAAATTGATTTAGTTGATTTATTTTTCTTATTTGGTTTAAGTGAGACTCTAAACCTTATAAGGGAGAAGGTGAAGAGACTGAAATTCGAACCAATGACTTTAGCATCATCCGATTAATATCCCTACCAATTGAATTAGTCTTACTCACATGTATCTTTATGAATTAGTTAAGTTGGTCATTACTTTCACATGAGACTCATACTGAATAGATCAAATAGACTGAATTTAGACGACTCATAAATTGGTTTAGTTAGTCTTTGTTCTCATACATAACTCGGGTTGAATATATTTGGAAGGCAATTCCAACGAGTCAAGAACTATACCTAGAATCCGAGTCATGTGCATGGACGGACCATAATACAAAGCTGACTCTTTTTTTTGGTAATACAGGGCAAACATTGACCGTTGCTGCCTTTGGATTGAGGGATTTGACCAAGGATTTGAGGTGCCTTTGGTTGTTTACATTATTTAGGAGGTATTTAGATTTGTTGATTACAAATTATTCTTGTATTTAAAATATATTTTAATAATTGATATATTATAAACTCGAATACCTATTAAGCAATTCAAACAACTATAGCAATGTGAATAAATTTTGATCATTCATCAAATTTCTCAATCCAAACAAAAGTATAAAAGAATTTGAAATTCCATCGATCTCGAAACCAAAAGTAACCACATTCATCTATTTCAGTAGTGTAGATTTAATGAAATTATGATGTTTTATTTAAACAAAACAAAAAAAAGAGCGGATTTGACTCTAATCACCACCAGTGAATATCTTTAGGAGCATAGGTTTTTTACATGGAATATTAAAATTTGCTCACTAATTCAATTCTCATATCGACAGTAAAATTCAAACACATAAGGTAAGAGAAGAGGAACTCGAACAAATGATTTCTAGATCATCTGATTAATATTCCTCTCAGTTGAATTAGTCTTTATGAAGGTGTATCTTCATTGATTAGTTTAGTTGGTCTTCGTTTTCACAGATGACTCGCGTTAAACAGATCAAGTAGACAGGATTTAGAAGACGTAACAATTAGTTTAGTTAGCCTTTTTTTCACTCTCACACGGGATACGAGTTTAATCTCATGAATCAAGAATAAAGCCAAATTTTGGACCAAGTAAATCGAAGCACTGTCGTTGTGAAGCCAAGCGCAATAGTACCCACAGTCTGGGTCATGCCTCATGTGTATCGATGGATAATAGTAATGCATGGCTAACTCTGATACCATGATAAAGAATTTGAAATTTTGTCACATTAAATGGGAAAGTTAAGATCTTTGTTAATTGATTTAGTTAGTTTTTAGTCGCAAATGTGAGGTTACTTTTTTTTTTCTTTCGCAGTAAGAAAGTTGAATGAATCTGATCGGATTTTTACAAATTGCTTACTTACTAACGCAGTTCTCGACAATAAAATTTGAACATATGATTTTTATGGAAAAAGTGGTCGATTTATTAATTGAGCTAACTTGCAATCGCACCAACGTTGGGATTTACTTGTTTAACGTCATGCATGATTTCTTTGTTGCCTTTACAAGGCTCCCGTATCGAGGCAAGGAATAAAGTGAGAATCAAATTAAGCAAATTTAGTGGGAGAAAAAAGCACTAAAAAGTGAATATCTAACATAATTATCTTCTTTTACTTTTTTGACTAAAGATGAATATGTTTTTGATGCTTAAACAAGCAAAGAAGTACTCCGAAACTCTTATTGTCATCCACCACCAATTCCTGCTAGCTCTGCAAACGTATATCCTCTGAAAACCAAATTCTAAATCAAGGAAAATGGATGACGCTCTTATTGGTGTTACCATTCAGATCATGTTGGAGAAGACACTTTCACTTGCCACAGATGGCATTGGAAGGGCTTTTGGATTCAAGGAGGAGTTGGAGAGCATGAAGGAATCTCTTGCCATGATTCGAGCAGTGGTAGCTGATGCAGAGGAAAAGCAAGGACACGATCAGGCTGTGAATCTGTGGCTGAAGAGGCTTGAAGGAGTGGCTTTTGATGCTGATAATGTGTTGGATGAGCTCAACTATGAATTTATCAGGAGACAACTGAAGGGAAAGGTATGCTTCTTTCCAGTCTCTTGTGGTACTAATTTGCACTTCTAAGCGTTGAAAATGATCAATCAAGAAGCTACCGGCTTTGGACTCCGGTCCCAGATGATTATGGGAGGTGGTGCCAGTTTGGCTCCTCTTCCTCTCCCTGCTACTAGTCGGGAGACTGACTCTATCGTTCGTCAAAATGTTTTTGGAAGGGCCAATGATGCATCCAGAATAGTGGAGACATTGTTGAGCACATCTGAAAAAGCTGTTTCTGTTGTTCCCATAACAGGCATGGGGGGGTTGGGGAAAACAACTTTGGCTCAGTTAGTGTACAATGATCCAAAAATTCGTGGGCATTTTGATAAAAAGATGTGGATTTGTGTGTCTGAGAATTTCGAAGTTACTAGGCTATTCAAACTGATCTTGGAATCATTAACAAAGCAGAAAGTTAAAACTCAAAGCAGGGACGTTATAGCTCAAGATATTCGGAAAGAACTAGAAGAAAAGAAATATCTTCTTGTGCTTGATGACATTTGGGATGAGAGATCTCAACTCTGGGATGATTTTTTCCAATCCTTGGTGGGAATTACCAACACAATGGGAAACTGGATCCTTGTCACTACGCGTAAGCTAAAAGTGGCATCGATTGTGGCTACGCATCCTACTTATGGATTGGATATATTATCAGATGATGATTGTTGGTCCATATTCAAAGAAAAAGCATTTGCAGGTGGAGAAGTACCAAAAGAATTGGAAGAGCTTAGAAATAGCATCACGAAAAGATGTCAAGGTCTACCTCTGGCTGCATGTGTAATTGGTGGTTTACTACGTATCAAGAGAAAAGAAGAGTGGCTACCAATTATAGAGAGTGAACTTCTGCACTTGAGTCAGAGTGAAAATAGTGTCATGCAGCTACTTAGGTTGAGCTTTGATCATTTGCCAACTGCATCCGTTAAGAAGTGTTTTGCATACTTCTCAAATTTTGAAAAAGATTTTGTTCTGGATAAGCAACTGCTAATCCAACTCTGGATGGCAGGGTTTTCTTCAAGCAAGTGATGATGAGGAATTAGAGGATATAGGCAACAGCCATTACCACATTTTATTAGAAAGTTCATTGTTGGAAGCATGGTTCAAAGTCACGGTCGCGGTTGTGGTCGCAGCCCGGAACGTTCCACATCGGTCTCGGCATATCGGTCGCGGTCTCGGTGAGACGCAAATTTTAAAGTATTTAATATTCTAAAAATTGTTAATAATATAAAAAAGTATGCTAAATAAAAATAATTAAAAAATAGTAAAAGAAACGGCCAAGTCAATCCGTCACGGTGTGACTCGGCTGATTTCTCGTCTTGACTCGGGATAACTCGGAGTGACTCGGTGTGACTCGCCGAGTCAATCCGTCACGGTGACGACTCGGCCGATTTCTCGGCGAGTCAAGTATTTCGGTATCGTTTCGTCACGGTATCGTATCGGTAGGGGCCGAGACGGTGACGACTCGGCCGAGTCGTCTCGGTCTCGGCCGAGACTTCGAACCATGGTTGGAAGAAGTAATAGACTATGACAACTGTTTGGATGTGGATGTCAGATTTGGCAAAATGCATGATTTCGTCTTTGATCTTGCACGATCAGTTTCAAGATCTGACAGCGCAAGGGAGGACCATTACCAGTCCAGGTACCTAGTATTAAATTCATCTGGGGTAGAAGCAGAAGTAAACTTGAACGACAAATTCACGTCAGTAAGTACGTTAGATTGGCTTGAGAGTGTCATGCCTGGTGACATCCTTGCAAAATTTAGGTACTTGCGCATTCTGAGGTTGCTTTCGGTGACTAGTGAGGTGCTACCAAGCTCAATTAGCAAGCTGATTCATTTGAGGTTGCTTGAAATTTCATACTCTAGAATAAGAGCATTGCCAGAGTCCATTTGCAAGCTTTATAATTTGCAAACACTGATAATTCTTGAATCTGGTGACCAGAGAATTGGTATGGAGCTTCCAAAGGGGATGAGAAATTTGATTAACTTAAGACATCTCAGCTTTTTTACTTTTGACAGTGAACTCCAAATGCCTAAAGGGATGGGACAATTGACTTCCCTTCAGACACTACAGTTCTTCAATGTTGGAAAGGGTAAAGGCCGCACAATTGGGGAGCTGGGCTGCTTAAAAAATCTTAGAGGCCGCCTTCAGATTCGCAATCTAGAACTGGTAAATGGCAAAGAAGGAGCTCAGCAGGCAGATTTACTGAAAAAGCCTTATGTGGATGACTTGGGATTCCAATGGGGTAGTGGTAATCGAGAAGATGACAATGATGAAAATGTGTTGGAAGGCCTCCAACCCCATCCAAATCTGCATAGTTTACGCATTAGAAATTACAATGGTGGCCGATTTCCACAATGGTTAATGAACATGGCAGTATGCATGAATAGCATGGATGCATCATCATCAACAAGACTAAACAAGTTGGTAAAGCTGAGATTAAGATATTGCAAAATGTGCACTGAAGTCCCCGCCCTTGGACTGTTGCCATCTCTTCAATTTCTCGAGTTGAAAGGCTTGGAGAACTTAAAATGCATTGGACCATCATTCTATGGCATTGCCGATTATTACTGTGGATCACGAAGCAGTAGAGGTAGTGGTGAATGGTCAAGCAATTTGTTTCCGGCTCTTAAAACTCTCAAGTTAGTAAATATGCCAAACCTAATAGAGTGGTTGGGAGTAGAAGCAACACCAACAGGAGATGGTAATGAAGGACTGCGAGTGTCCTTTCCTAGTCTTGGGGACTTGAATATTAAGATGTGCCCCAAATTGACCACAGCTCCAAGTAATTTCCCAATGCTGAAGGGATTGACAATCGAGAAGATGGACCAGCTTTTGCCCATAAAACAGATCTGCAGCAATGCAACCACTCTCAATGACCTCTGGATCAGAGGAATGCCGGAGCTTACTTGTGTTCGAGATGTGCTGACCAAACAGAATTTAGAGTGCCTAACATTGGAGGACTACCCCAACTTGATTGACATACAGGGCTGCGGAACTTCTCTGAAAAAATTGGAGATTGTCAACTGCGAGAAGCTAAGCGAGCTGCCAGAAGATCTGCATCAGCTACAGGCTTTAGAAATACTAAATGTGATGCAATGTCCAAATATCAAGTCAATTGCAATTCCTTCAGGACAGCACGGCCTCAAATTCCTCCGAGAATTGAGAATTGTTGATTGCAGCGGGTTGAACAGCCTACCAGCTGAAATGTTACACTCTCGTACATCTCTTAGTCGTCTGGCGGTGAAAAGGTGCTCCAACTTTGAGTCATTTCCAATTGATTTGCAACAAACACCGTCTCTGGTTACGTTAGTCTTATCTTTTTGTCCCAAACTGACCACTATACCCAAAGGACTTAGTCCCTTATCTTGCTTGAGGGTGTTGAGTATAGGTCCCTTCCCAGACTTGAGGCTGGAAGCTGAATTGTTATCGGCACTGGCTTCCTCATCTGTCCGTGCCCTCACAATTGTTGGATGGCCTCATTCAAACTCGCTGCCAGAACAGCTTCAGTACCTGACTGCCATTACACTACTGAGAATTGCCAAGTTTGGATCAGTTGAAACTTTACCTGACTGGTTGGGAAACCTTGGCTCTCTAGAAAGACTACACCTGATTGATTGTGAAAAGCTTCGGTATCTGCCTCCTATGGCAGCTATGCTACGTCTCACCCAACTAAGGTTTCTGTCGATTGCTGATTGTCCTTTGTTACAAGAAAGTTGCTCCAAGTCTGAGTGGTTGAAGATATCTCACATTCCCACCATACTGATTGATGATGAAAGAGTTGATCTAACTCAACTTTGAAGTTCACTACATCCTGTAAGATTCCAATTTCCATATCACCTGTTAAAATATCTGCATTTCACCTTTCATTTTCTTTCTCATTTGAATATCATCAACGCAGATGGTAGATTGGATAAAGTTCTGGGGATACAGGTTCTCATGGTGATCAAATGATTCCAGTATGGCCTAGGTACCTTCTTTCTAGTTGATTGCCTGATAACAATTACCATTTTCTGCTTCTTGCATTTTCTTTACCACTGTACTGCAAACCTTGTAACCACAATTGGTTATTGTTCTTATAGGTGGCCAGGGTCTCAAGAAATTGAAAGAGACAGAATGGTATGTTCAATTTGTTAGCATCCAAGCATGAGGAAAGAATTCGTTTGTTGAATTGGTTACATGAATTTGTTTGTTTTCACAAATAACAAAGAAAGTAGATGGGCTACAGAAACATCTGAAATCTTGAATTTATTAGGATTCTGAGCTGCTGGCCTTTCTTTAAGTAGTAGTATTATGTTTTGTGACAACTGATTTTCAGGGTATGATTGATAGGATGAAGTATAGCTGGCAATTGGGCGGGTTGGGCGGGTTTTGGGCGGGTTAATATTGGGTTTTCACTTAAATGGGTTATACCCAACCCGCCCAACTTTAGATTGGGTTGATTTTGGGTTGGGTCATATTGGGTTATCTCAAACCCATTATCCAAATATGACCCAACATATTAATTAATACATTTTGAATACATAAACTTTTTCACATACATTCTAACACACAAAAAAGATTTTTTTCACACATATAAACACATTTTCACATGCATAAATGTATTTTCACACACACAAACACACACTCACTTCTTAAGTTCCTTGGAAACATATCATAAATAGAATAATATTTTATATTGCTTGTATTGTGAATTTTAGATAATAAATTATACATTTAACGAAGAGCATAGCCCCCCCCCCAACCCACACAAAACACCACCTTAATCTTTTCAATAATCTCTTCCATTGATCCACTATCAATTTTTGTGTCCCTTAAAAAACTTTGATTTGTGCCGTGCATCTACTCTTAATATATAAGACATGTTATATAGGGTATTTAACATGTGAATAATCACAATTACAATTATTACACTCAAAAGTAATAAATTATTTTTACTTGGAAATAAAAGCATACCTATAAAAATAAGAACAAGTCTCGCATAAATTAAAAAGAAAGGAGAAAGATACTCATTATTGGTGCAATAAAAGATGCTTGCTAATTATAGAGAAACAGAGAAGTAACAACAAGCTGCTATACCTATACTACTGTCTCTGTACATCCGAAACCATGGTCACTAGAATATTCATAAGGAAAATAAACTCAGACCATATTTTTCATCCAACATCTTTTCTACTGCTCGTGAAAATAGATCAGTGAAAACTTCTCAACTCACATTGCACATCTGTAACTTTTCCTAACGTCTTTCTTCGCTCTTCATTTTCAGCTAATTTCTGCTCCATAAGAAATTTCTGACGCTGCTTAATAATACCGTCAATCATCCGATTGAAATCTTCGCTCCTCAATTTATATTTGGCATAATAAATTATTATAGAAGTTGAACATGTTTAACTACTGTTATAAAAATAAAATAAGCATGAGTTTTTATTTTAAATTTCTTTTTTCTTTTAAATAAAATTTTAAAAAATTGATTGAAAAAAAAAATATATATATATATATATATATATATGAGAATTTTGAATACAAATTAATCAATGAATTATTAACACATGTCCAAATACAAATAGTTGGGCATATGTGTATTGAATATTGTATTTATTATTTTCAATTACTTTTAAACAAATTGGATATTGGGTACCCAAATAAAAAACCCAATCCGCCCAATGAATAAGTTGGGTTGTTCTTACCCAACCCAACAAAACCCATAACCCAATTGACCCAACCCATCCTTTAAAATTAATGGGCGGGTTGGGCGGGTTGTTGGGTTTTGGGCTTTTTTGCCAGCTCTAGGATGAAGGCAACAAGCAAAGGTTGGGCTGCAAAGGTTCATGTTATATGTGGTGGAAGAGTTTAAGTGATCAAATCTGCACTTGTGCCAGTCCACAGTCAGGAAACTGCACTTGCTACTGCAGTGTAATTATCAGTTTTGTTGGACAAATAGTCACTTGAGTCTTTCTGGTGGTTTTTAGCGTAATTGAAGACTTCAGAGCAAATTAATGTTTTTTCATGGTGCAATGTGAAGATAACCAAAGAAACCATATAACTGAGCTTAGAATGACTCTTTTTTTTTTTTTGGTCAACAGGTGTGTGGGTGATTTTGTTCTAAATCATGAATATTTTTGTGCTATTTTTGCTGTGAAATCATGTAGCTTTTTATTTTGATTTGGATTTGCTAAATTGTGGAGTTGTATCAAGTTGAGTATATGGAAATTGCCCCATTGCAAAGTACATGAAATAGCTTCCAATTTTTCCCTTCCAACAAATAAATGGACCTTGAAATTCGTAAAATTATGCACGTACTATAAAAAGTCATAAAATTTTCAGATTGCCCCTCTTGCAATATTGTGAAAAATTTTGGATATTTATCTGAACATTGAAATTCATCACATGAAATAAACAGGATTAACTACTTAACAATATAATAAAATTTTTATAATAGATTTATAACTCTTTTAATTGAACTTTTGGAATAGAATTCTATTTTATAAGTGTGTATTTACCCTATGAGCTTATTATGTATCATAGAGGGGTAGCTAAGAAAAACACATAAAAGAAATTACACTTTGTTTTCCCTTTAGCATGAAAGGATGGTAATTACTCTAATCATAGTTTGTCATCTGAATTCCCTTTTGACAGCTACTTTTACAAAAGTGAGCCCCTTTACATGTATTTTCAGTAATATATTCCATTGTGCTGAATTTCATTATTTAAAGTACTTATAATCTATCCTTAACAATTACATGATAATAATATAATTATGAAGTCATTAAACTTGTCCAGTGCACAACAATGATTTTTTTTTTCTAGTAGAAGAAGGGTGAGATTTAAGAAGTAAGGAGGGAGCAGAGAACGTGCTAAATATCGTAGTTGAACAATGTCGCACATTGTTTTGCTAAATATGCTTGTTCTATTTCTAATGGTTGTATATGGTGGGACTTCCCTCCAGATTTTATTGTTATCGCACTTGCTACGGACATTATCTCAGATTAATAATTTTTGACACTTTCTATCAAAAAAAAAAAAAAGGAGGGAGCAGAGTGCACAACACTGATTGTTTGTTAGTATTAGAAATATGGTCAAATAAAAAGCAAAAAAAAAAAAAAAAAATCTTGGCAGACATCCCATCCTATTATTAATCAGTTTTCATGTAGTTTGATTATTTTATTAGGTACTAACTTAACTAACCCCTTGAATCAAGGCAGTTCTCATGGAGGACTTTGCTGATTTAGCAAAAAGTTTGCAATGGCAATGATTAGCATTTTTCTTTATTGTGATCAGGTTACCTCATCACTGAATAATGAAGATTTTGGCTACAAGATATTCCCCAACTGCCCCACATGTTAATCAACTGATATGATTAGGCAAGTATCAATTAACAATTTTGTGAGCTATTTATAAAAAATATTCAGAGAGAATATAAGAATTTAGAATTACAATAAAAGCTGTGAAACTAAAAGTTGGCTGAAAACATAAATAAGTTGAAAATAAAACGAAATTAATGCGATGGCATAAAATAATTTTTATATAGTTCAAGTAAAATTATAATGGAGAGGTTATACACGGCTTTAATCTGGAGATATTCTAAATTTATTCACTCATTTTCACTACAAATTATTGGTTTTCTTTTTATATTTTGTAAACAAAGCAACTGATTGAAGGTGTAGTTGATGGTAAGTCTGCAACCATATTAATTTGTAGAAAGAATGTGATTAAATCTTAATTAGAATATTAGGCTCTGGCTTAACATGATTCTCGATGTAATTAAAAGATTTCATTATTTGACCACCAATCCCTTCAAAATTGTGACAGTGAAAAACTTGAAAAATTTATGACAAACTACGGATAACAAGAAAAGATAATGAAGATATATTTTTAAGGAATAGTTGTGAAACATATTTCTAAATTCTCATGCAAAAGTAAATTATTTGAACAGAATAAAAATACAATAAACCTTTACCCAAAAAATGTAAAATGAAAAATAAAAGGTCATTTTAGGCCGTTCTGAGTTAATTGGTATTACGTTCACATTTGATTGACCAAACTTTTTGGTTATTTTTTACTTCAAAGTAAATTGGACTCATAAACGGACCAAGAAGTTGTTATCGGTTGGAAAATAATAATAATAATAAACGGACCAAGTTAGGCGTTGAAAACGGTGAAAACTTGTTTGCCTTGTTTCCCGGTAAACATAGAGTAGTTGTTGGGGAATGGAAATAATACATGTTAGCATATCAGCTGCCCAAAGCATGTCCAATCATAACTTTTTAGTTGGTATAAGTTGACAAGTAATTTTCCAATTTCAATTGCAGTCTTGATATAAGAATTATATATATGTATATATATATATATATATATATATATGTATGTACACACTAAAAGTTCAAAATAAGTATTGAAAAGGTCAAACTAAGGACTATTTGTTAGTGATAAATTGCTTAAATAGCAATTTCTTTTTCTATTCAGGATTCGAATCTTGCACCTGACAATTGGGGTGAAAAGGTGTAGCGAGGAAGGTTAAAAAAAAAAAAGGCACAGCCTAATTAGCAAGAAAGTTACAAAAGTATATGTGCATAACCCAAGAAAAAGTAGAGTAGAGAACATCAAAAGATTCAAAGCTGTCTTGACTTCCCAGTAGGCAGAGGTATATGCACAGTCAAGCCCCTCTTTCTAGCAATAGATTGAACAGATTTTGCCCCAAAAAGATGTGTAATGCCAAGAACATAAAAGAAATGTGCTTCTTAGATTTCACCCTTTTTCTATTAGGAAAAAAAATTAAAAAAAAAATAAATGAATAACTAAAAGACATGAGCTAGTTTTATGTATTTTCATGTGTACTTTGGACTGCACATTACTTCAGATCGCCTCTTCAAACATAATTTTTCCCATTAAATAACTAAGTTGGTTAGTAAAATGTTTAAATGTCAATAGTATTATGGTTATGGAGCTCAATAGTAGCTTATTATAATAATATTTGTCCATCCATAACTTAAGGGACCTGAAGTAAATTGCAAGAAATTTAATACCAACCATATTAAAGGAACAACAAAAATTAATAAGTTTTTTGAGAAAAAAAAGAAAAGAAAAACAATTGATGCCCTCCATAAATGCAAAGACAAACAAATGTAATACTACTACAACAATAACAACTAAGAGAGTAATCAAATCTCGTTATTGATGTGAGAGAATCCGCTGTTCATGTAAGAGTTAATAGTGCGGGTGGGGCGAGGCGGGGGATGGGTATACCCCCACCCCATCCCCCGCTTAAATAAAATAATAATAAGTATATGTGTATGTATATATATATATATATTTTTTAATTATATACATAACATATTTAATATTATTAGTTATAAATATCAATTATGTATATGTAATATAATTAATATTATTAGATATACTAATAATTATATATTATATACTAATACAAATTGTTGATTAGTTGTACTATTATATTTATACTAAATTACTAACTACACTTTTTACAAAATTATATATTTGTATTAAATTACTAATTAATTTTTTGACTAATTATAAGCATTTTCTAGGCAGGCACACGCGGGGGTAGTGTGGTGGGGTGGGGGGAGCAGATGATGGGGCTAGGGGGTATGTTTGGGCAATGGGGCAATGGTGATGATCGATGTCGAACATATCTAAACTTTTCTTTACCAAAAAAAATAAAACTAAAAGAGTAAGTTATAATGGTGTGGACTACAGTGGCTGCACCAAAGATAATTGGTTACATGTTGCCTTCACTTAATGAACTGCGACAGGGGACCTATCTGCTTAGTTTGGCAATAATTTGTCAGGTTTAAAATACTTCTTAGAATTTTACTTCTAATATATAAATCTTAGTTCTAATATGTCAATGGGAGGTCACAAGTTCGACTCCTATATATAGCGTCTTGAAAAGTTTTGGACCAAACATTCACTCCCAAATAAGAGTCGGACTTTGTGGGGCTTTTCAAGTCGAATCCGAATTAGTTTCACTAAAGGAGGTGGGGATACCGGTGCTCAAAGCAAATTGAAAGCTAAATAAAGTGATTGATAGCAAGGAAGTTGTCTTTTTTTTTTCTTCTTCTTCTTTGTTTTTGGTTTAAGTTTTGTGCAACTGTTTAATGATCTTATAATTAAAAACGAAAATATTAATTAATGAAAATAAAAAGTAATCAGCAAAGTCAAGTTATCTTGAATTTTTCACTAAATCCATCAGTTTCTGAGAATTATGGGACATCCAATTCTTTAAAGAGAAGAATGATATTTTAAAAAGCAATATTTGTGATCGACTTTATGCACAATAATAATGAATATGTTCTGACTAATAAAGGTAATCTGGAATCTTGAATTTAGAGTTCAATTAATTAAATTTTAATTTTCAAGTAAAATTACGAATATTTGAATATACATATAGCATAAATACGAAAGATACTTGAAATACTATGGTGGCATCAAGATTAAAAAAGGTATATGATATAATTTTATAATCGATTATTTACTTTTTGTTTAATTTCTTTAATCAAGCTCAAGAAATTGGTAATTAGCTTCTATCTTCTTTACCACATTAATTTCTAAGTTCCAACGAGGCCCTCCACTCTTGAATAATAATAAATGTTTTGACAAATCTATTACTTCAAAAATTTGCTTTCTTATATACCCACACTTAGTAGTACACTAGTAGGGCCTTCAAAGTTCCAAAACTATCCAATCAACTATTGAATCTGATATAAAGAAAACAACACCTTCCTACTTCTCTACTTAAACATGATTTTATCTCCCATTTGCCTGCTAATCTTGAACCAATCCTAGTGCTTGAGAAGATAAATTGATAACATCAATTGCCAACACATGGCCATGCCAGCATAAATTGCCTTTTCCGGAAACAATACATTAGTATTGAACAGCATTATTAATTCAACCTAAATCCTTGTCAAGTTCCTTTCGAAATATTATAATCATAGTACTAACTTTGGGTTGGAAGTTACTTCCCCACAACATCTTGACCCCAAACCGTCCAAAAAGATTGAGATTGAGAAAGAAAAGGTCCCACAAACGTGCAACCACAAAAAACACAAGTCATCTTCTATAGATGGTGTCCCTTTCCAATCTTCCTCAATATGCGCCTTTATATTTGCACTATCTCATCCCATGTGAGATATGACTGAAGTTCACCTTCTAATTAATCCACCAAATCGAATCTTAAAAACATCATCAAATTGAGCAAAATAAATGATGAAATACCAACCAATCCAATGATGGGTCTTTTTTTTTTTTTTTAAAATTCTATTCTATTATAAGGAGGGATCTTGGAGAAGGGAACGATAGGAGAAGGGGAGTCTCCTTTTTTTTTTTTTATTTCCTGTCACGGAATTCTGAGTTTTGTCCTGACTAATTCGTTGGTCGACTCGGGTCGCACGCCTGACTGTGGTGGATGAGTCTCCCAACAAGGGTGGTTGCGTACGCAAAGTTTCGAACTCAAAACCTGCTTAAGCGGAACCAAACTGCTTATCACTTGGCCCAACCCCAATTTGTATCTCCTGTTATTGTTCCTGCGGTGTGCCTGGTTGCTATTGTTCCTTGGCAAAATTGATGCTGGCTTAAGCGGAACCAAACTGCTTATCACTTGGCCCAACCCCAGTTGGTATCTCCTGTTATTGTTCCTGCAGTGTGCCTGCTTGCTATTGTTCCTTGGCAAAATTGATGTTAGCAGCAGGATTCGAATATTGACCAATACCCTAGAAAGGAACTTAAATTCCCTTAGTAGCCGACCTTATTTTAGATACAAAGAGGATTATATTTGTTCTTTGTATATCCCAATTTAACTTGCTCAAAAAATCTGCTAAATATTGTGTACCAAATTTTTTGAAGTTCGACTCATTAAAAAAATTGCTATGTATTTTTAGAACAAGAATGAAGAAATCGGTCATGTGCCCTACAAGAAAATTATGCTTCTTCATGCAACTTGGCCAACTTTGATCCAGCAAATTTATTGAGTTGGGAAGGTAATTTTTGGCCCACAATAATTATTATATTTTGCTGGCGGAATCCAGTCCTCGTTGTCCATATGTTGTGCTGTCCTGAAAGTGGAAGCCATCACATATTTTTCTGCTAGAAAGAATTAGTACGACAAGTAAATTTGGAGAGAAAATACCATCTCCAGAAAAGTTTAAATCATGTTGCTAATGCTATCTACGGATCTTACTTTATTCACATTGCTGTGTCATTATTTCTTTGAACATGTCAAGTTGCAACTGTGCAGAATCCGAGGCTCCGGGCCATCCAGACAAACATTAGAATTCTCCTTGAACAGAAAGATTATTGATTTCAACAGTGAAGATGGAGAATTGAACAAGAAAGTAACTTAAAACAGTAGAGCTTAGTAAATTTACATTGGAATTTAAGTAAAAGAATTTGATACAATTTGTCTACTCTTTCTCTTTCTTCCCTCCTATTCCCTTTCTTACATAAAACCGTCTCACAAGAAGCTCAACAATTTCATACTTATAAAGTTCAAGAAATCAAAGAACCACGACGTCAACTATAGCAGTTTTTTCTTACAATTGGATCATTAGCATAAAACATGCCTATAAAGAGATACAAATCTAAGAGGAAAAAAATAAACAAATGGAATGAATGCGGCCTTGAATGGGGGCTGGTAAAAGACTCAACCGTGTGGACCTCAATGACTTTTTCTCCCTCCTATGATGAAGCATGGCCTTCTTTGCTTACAATAATCAAATGCTCTGATCTTCCTTTAAGGGTTATCTGCAATCAGTTGAACTGAAAGTATCTGCAAATCCTAAAGGTTTGGAGGGAATGCTTGACTGTGATTGACTATATGAGACGTCATCAAACATTCTTGAAGTACCTTCATCTGCTTGCCATCTTTGAAGGGCTTGAGGAAGGCTCATATGGAGGTCAATGCCATAGCTTTCTTCTTCGTCGTTCTTAGCAGGTTTCCATTGTTCAACAAGAGGTCCAAGGACATTCACAGCGTGTCCCATGTCGGGTCTCTGATGTGGTTCACGGGCAGTGCAATGTCCAGCCAACTCGGCCACTTTGCAAATGCTTTCATAAGTCTCATCATCAGGACCAAGAGTTGAGTCTATAGCCTTCCGGATGTTGTCTTTGTTGATTAGGACCCTGCGGAACCATGTTACCAGATGAGACCGCTCATCAGACATGGTCTCGTCTAGTGCTTTTCTGCCAGTGATGATTTCCATGAGAACGACTCCAAATGCATAGACATCTACTTTTGTTGTCACTCGTCCAGTAGCTGTTGAAAGAAAAAGGAAAAAGTTTACAATGCATCCAACCAAATAATTAACAGCCACATTAGGAAACGAAAAAAGAAAAAAATGTGCGTCTATGTGGTGCAAATGTATCATGCGTACTTACAAATCCAAGGCCATATTACAACAGATGACATTTCGAAAAGAAAATGGGGTTGAGCTTCAAGGAGTCGTATCTGATAACTAAGAAACTCAATTGAACTGTTATGTTCTGATTCATCTCATCAGAGATTGGTAGGTCACAAAAAAATACCGACAATCCAAAAATGGCACAGCAATGTTAATTAATTTACCATACATTTTTAATAGCTTGCTAATTATGTCTATGTAATATTTACTACCCCACCGAGATTTTCAATCACATTATTTTTACCTTTTTCGACAAACACAAATTATTGTAGCACTTATTTTCTAGCATTATTACTTCGTAAGCCCAACATGATCAGCTTCAAAATTAGACATGTCCACAGACAACCCCGGTAACAGATTTGGAGATCTAAATTACAATTGCAAGTCTACTATCTTTATTCATCTCCCACGTCCAAATTACATATGTTATAATGACATATGCCACATCAAAAGATAAACTCAAGTCCATGTTCTAGTGTTCTTGAAGGATAACTGGTGCTAGATGCGGTAAACTTGTAAATTCCAGATCAAATGAGAGAACCAATTAAGTGACGAGCACAATCTGACATGAACGATAGTTGCAAAATATGCAGTTTTACTAACCAGTTCTATGGTACAGAAAATATAAGGAAATGAGGCAATACGTACCAGCATACTCAGGAGCTAGATATCCAAATGTTCCAGCCAACCTAGTCTCAACAGAGTAATTCCCGGTTGGTGCATTTCTGACTAAACCAAAATCTGCAACTTTGGCTCTCATGTCATCCCCGAGAAGTATGTTAGAAGGTTTCAAATCTCTATGAATAAAACTTTGTTGTGCCAAGCTGTGGAGATACTCAACGCCTCTTCCCACATCTAGTGCAATTGTCACCCTCTGCTTCCAAGTAAGAGGTGGATAGCCAAGCTCTTGCCATTCAAACAAATGCTGGGCTAAAGTTCCCTGTGGCATATACTCGTAAACCAAGAGCCTCTCACTGCCATTAGTACAATAACCTAAAAGAGCAACCAAATGCCTGTGCCTAACTTTGGTAAGTACAGCGATTTCTGATTGGAACTCATTCATTCCTTTTGTACCCATTGCTCCAGATTCCATTCTCTTCACAGCAATCTTGGTCCCATCATGCAATTCCCCCCTATAAACAACTCCAAATCCTCCCTTGCCCAAAACATTATCTTCACTAAAATTGTTCGTCACCTGACGAAGTACTTGGATTGGAATTGAAACATTTCCACCTTCAAAAATAGGAATCTCGGTGTGATCACTGCTGCTCTGGCTCTGTATTTCACTTGGGACTCCACCGTACCCATTCAAACCACCAACTACATTTGGCTTACTCATTTCCGACCCTTTATCAGAGCCTGCAACTCTCCCAAAACTCTTAACACGTTTCTTGGCATAACATTTGTAAGACACAAACAAAAGAACTCCAACAAAAACAATAACCGCAACAACCACTCCAGCAATCATACCAACCGAAACTGATGATCCTTTCGAACTCCCACTCCCTGATGGACTTCCACCAGAAGCACCAGAACTTGGTGCACCCCCAGGTGTTCTTCCACCACTTCCACTACCACCAGCAGTTTGATTTTTCTCCAATAACAAATTACCGGTATACACAAATTTCACAGTAGATGGAAAAACGGGTCTAGGACCAGCTAAATTATTATTGGAAACATCAATAGTTTGAAGCTGAGGTAAAGTAGTCAATACTTCTGGAACAGTACCATTAAGATTATTATCATTCAAATACAAGTTCCTCAAATAAGTCAAATTTGCGAAAGCCGGGGAAATAATACCTGACAAATGCTGCTTCCCAAGACTGACCATGGTCACATTTTTCCCCTGTGGATCACAAGTAACAAATGACCAATGATCACAAGAATTATTCCCTTGCCAAGACTGAGCCAGCAACATTGGATACCCAAAACCTCCAGCAACAGCAAGAAGAGCTGTAACTTGCGGATCACATGGCCCGGGAGTCGTCCCACAGAAGCTATTAGTACTCCCCAGTTTCACGTCAACTCCATTGCGAAACTGAGGCACAGGCCCCTGCAATTTGTTGTTAGACAAAGTTATATTCGCCAGTTTTGGCAAATTCATCAGCGAAGGCGGCACAACCCCAGTTAACTGGTTGTCCCTCAGCTGCAAATCGAAAAGATTTGTACATTTTGACAAGTCTGGGATCGGCCCAGTAAAGGCATTGGCATGGAGCCACACTTGATATATCTGTGTCATGGAAGAGAGTACATCAATACCACCTGACAACCCCTGATTGTTCAGCCACAAATTGGTAATCTCAGATCCACCAAAACTGTTGGGCAAACCCCCAGTAATGTTGTTGTACGACAATCTCAAGCTTTGCAGA
Organism: Coffea eugenioides; assembly: GCF_003713205.1. Classification (NCBI taxonomy): domain Eukaryota; kingdom Viridiplantae; phylum Streptophyta; class Magnoliopsida; order Gentianales; family Rubiaceae; genus Coffea; species Coffea eugenioides. Next base: position 11,776,077 of record NC_040037.1, read on the forward strand.
TTGGGGAAAGAATCAAAGAAATCAGGAATCCCACCAACAATACTCGCATTACTCGCGTAAAATGTTTGAAGATTACTACTACCAGTCAAGTATAACGGAATCTGCCAAGGAGCCAAGTTATAGTTCTCACTGATACTAACAGTTTGCAGGTTTGAACAGCCCAGAAGAAAATCCGAGGGAACCGAGCTGAAAGAATTGAAATCAAGATAAACAGACTCCAAACTGGTCAGGTTTGCGAAAGATGGTAGAGCTCCAGAGAGGGAGTTTTTCTGGAGAGAAAGTGATTGTAGAGACGAAAGTTGACCAAGCTCTGGAGGAAGAGTTCCAGAGAGGGATTGGGAGTCTAAGTTGATGGAGGTGACGAACTTGTTGGTGGAGTCACAGTTGACGTTTGTCCATCTGCAGAATGGCTTTGTGGAGTCCCAGCCTGATGGGTTTGGGGACAGAGCTGCCAGAAGCTTTGACATGACTGCTGCATCATCTGCTTTGGATGGTTGGCAGAGATGGAGGAGCAACAGGAGCAGGAGGAAAAGAGAAATGGTGGGGGTGGGGGTGGCGGTGGTGGTGAGGCGGCGGATAGGCATTTTGGGGTGGTGATATGGGGTGGTTTTGGGGAAGTGGGCAGAAAAATATAGACAGAGAAAAAGGAGTGTTTGGTTTGGTTTCTTGGAGTTGGTGTGAGCTGGTTTTTGGAAGAAAAAGGAAGCAGGAGGTGAAGATGGTGGAGAACATGGCATATTGTTGCTTTATTTCGTATAGTATTCTGGATTTACATTTATTTTATTTAGAAGTGTTTAATTTAAGAAGTGTTTTCAAGTTTGGAAGTTTTTACTTTGTTTTTTTGTTTATTTAAAGCTGATTATTATTGCTGAGTAGATGACATGCACATGACAGCTAGTTGCCTGAGCTATAAGATTTCTGTTGAAGATGTTTTTAGAGGAAAACTTTTGAGCTAAGGGCAGGAAAGGTTGTTTAAACTTTAAAGCAATTGTTGCATAAGGTTGAAGGTTATCTATGGTTAAATTTTAAATCTTACAAAATGTAGAGTTCACATAACATGTTGTACAGGCCCCCACGGACAGCTCGACCGTTACTGGTAAGTCCATCTTTACGGTAAGATTTCGTGTTCGACCTTCACTGTGATAAAATTGTTGGCATCCTTGGGCAGGACTTTGCTAGCCTTAGAGGAAAAAAAAAACATAACATATTGTACAAGTATCAATTTCAAGGTTCCAACAATTCCCATCTAGATGCATAACACATGTCTTTATTACCCCTTGTTAATAAATAAAAACACGTGTCATCCATACAGATATATACTGTAAAAAATGAAAAGAGAATCCACCGAAAAGGAGCCAAGTTCATACGCCAATGATAAAGAATAATACTTTTACTATACATTGAAAGTAATTTTCACTGTTGAAAAAGTAATCAAGAACCAATCTTATAATTGCTTTCCATAATGAGATTTGGTAACATTTAAACCAAACGACAAAAAAAGCCAAAGAGTGTTACAGAAGGTATTCTAGGATTCTTGCAACTGCGCTTAGTCCTAATATTTCTTGTGTAAAACCCTTTGTAAGTGGAGACTGCAGCCTATAAAGGTTTTCCTTGAGAAATCATGCATGTTAAAGTTTTAATACGCATTGTACAAATGTATCATGTT